>NC_057814.1:150644731-150652672 GCF_018294505.1 Triticum aestivum
GGGCCGGCGCGGTGGAGGCGGCCGGGGCGCTGACGTGGCGGCCTCCGGTTCGCCGGGCGCGGTGGCGGGGAGGTGTCCGGCACGGACCGGACACGTCCGGCGGCGGAGAGGGAGCGGGGCTAGGGTTGGACTGCGAATGAATTCGGGAGGGGATGCAAATATATAGCTAGAGGGAGCTAGGAGAGTCCAAATGAGGTGCGGTTTTCGCCCACACGGTCGTGATCGAACGACCTAGAGCATGGAAGAAAGTTTGGTGGGTGTCGTGGAATTGTCACGGCAGATGTACTTAGTGTCAGGACTTATTCGCGAGGCCAACGCATCTATGTGGTAGCTTGAGAGGGGTTAAGCGGAATCGAGAGAGGCAACACAAAACAAGGATTTAGACAGCTTCGGGCCCCGGGAAACATCATCCGGGAAAAACCCTACATGCTGTTTGAGGCTAGGTCTCATTATGATCACGGGAGAGTCGCCGGGAACCGGCTCTCGGTATCTAGCCCTAGAGATTGTTTCTTGTCCCTCGTCCCCCTTTGGGGAGCCCTGCCCCCTCCTTATATAAGTTGGAGGGGCGGGTTACATATGGAGTCCTAGTAGGACTAGGGCTAGTGTATCTTTTCTTACAAGTTGAATACAAGTCCGGTTCTTGCTCCCGCGTAAAAGAAATATTCGTCATCCCTTTCCTTTTAAGCCGGCCCACCATAACATGAGCCGGCCTTCTGGGCCTTGGGCCTAGTCTTCTATCCGACCCGCCGTCGGGGTCATCCGTGAGTCGTCAGGCTCGTGAGTCGTCTGTCAGTGAGCCGCCAGACCCGTGAGTTGCCAGTCCTCCGGCGGGTCACGGTGAAGCGCCAAGTCCGGCCGGGTCATACCGCGGGGTATATCCCCGACATTAGCCCCCAGTTTAATTTGGATTTATCCATGTTAAACTAATCTGCAATATAAACACAAGAACAAATTTGACAGGTTGTGTTCCGGGTTAAATATTCTTTGTAAGCCGGCACTTGATCATCCTTAAGTCCTCGTCATCTTCCTTCTTGATATGTATCCATAATCTCATAGCAAATATCTTTAGCAGATATGTTCAAATTTTGCCAATGCAAAAAATCCAGATACTTCCTTTGGAAAATCCGGGTCAACAGGCCAGCTTCAGAGTTAATTTGCTGGCATTGTTGAGAAATACTGTAAGAGATAATCAACTTGAGTCGGCTTTCAATGCTCTGACTTGACAAAAATATTGGTCTTCAAATATTCAACTTATATTCAGCCGGCTTAAAGATATAAAACTTGCCGGTTTATGAGTACCAAAATTGCCGGGTTATAAATAGATGATGCCAAGTCATAATTGTCGCTGACGCCGGTTTATGATTTTTGCAGACACCAGGTCAATCTGATTTACTCAAAACTGAGAATTCGAAGATATTTCTCCCTTATATCCATATTACCTGTAGCCCCCATGAGTCGGCTATAGTCATAGTAGTATAGCCCGGTCATCCTAGAATTGTCTTCAGCAGAGAGCAATATACATTAGCCCCAAAGTGTCGGGTCATTATGTAATAATGAGCAGGGACTTTGTAAATATGATGATGTAAATTTGAGCAGTAACGTGTAGCCCCCAAGGGCCGGCTTAGTAAGATAATACTGAGCTGGGACTTTTCATTGGAAATAATATCATATGATGTAACCCCCATCCTGGGGCTTGAACCCACGTCCACAAGGTTAATAGCTTTATGCTTTACCAACTGAGCAGTGGATCCTTCAATATAATGGAATAAGGCTTGTGTATCTTGAATTTTAACAGGAGCAATTGGTAGCCCCCAAGGGCCGGCTCATTTCAATGTGATGAGTCGGGTCTTCAATGAGGTGAGCAAAAAATGACTTTGCATTAGCCCCCAAGTGCCATGGTGCATGCTGGCAGTGACATGGGACTTCCATATTTGATGTAATCTCAACTTGAATAATGTAGCCCCCAAGTGCCGGGTTGTAACCCTGTAGCGACTCGGGACTATTCCTTCCATTGTAGAATAGATCATATCCATTGATAAAATAATAGCCATTGCGCTGAAGCGACTTTGAAAACCTCAATCATAATATTAGTTTCTGATAACCATAATAAAAATCCAGCATGTTGGCTATTAAAGATTTGACTAACCCGGTTTGAAAACCTCAATCATTCAAATCATAATGAAAATCCAGCCAAGTTTGCCTATTTAAAGATTTCAAATACCTTATCTGTTGACAAGTAAATCCGGAGTTTAAATACCCGGCGGCTCTTGGCCGATGGCGATTTATTACGCCTGCATTGTAAGCCAGAATTTTTGTTACCCGGCTATTTATAGCCTTTGAGAAAATCAAGAATTCATAACCCTTTTGAGACACCAATGTCAATCTTTCGATGATGGGCTTGAACTGAATCATTTATGTAAGTCATAGCTCTGTAAATCCTGCACAGAGTTTAAACAACATATGCCCTGGCGACTTAACGTCAAAAGCCAGGGCGGGTAACCACCCAAATGTAGTCTTACCCTGCACACAAGTAGATCACAAGATCCCTATGATCCCTTAAATGATACCGCCGGTTTATGTGACCCGGAAAGTGAGGGTGAGAACCCAATTCTGTAAAAGCCAGCACACATGATATTTGTGACAACTCAAATATTTGTGATTACAAAAACTGTATGGAAACAGATAAAATTTCTGAGGCTTCTGATTCGAATACGATCAGTAAACCGTTCCAGTGGGGTTAAGCTAAGATTCGAATACGATCATATAGCCCCCAGCGGCGTTGGCGTTGCCGATCAAAGTGGGTATCGACAGCTATGTTCTCTTTGGTTCGAATACGACCTATGTTTGAACAGGAAGCCCGCAAATGACCTTAAGAGTTGCTTAGCGACGCTGATTCGAATACGATCCATGTCGAATCCCAAAGGGGTTGAGCTATGATTCGGATACAATCAAGAAGCCCCCAAGTAGGTTCAGCTGTTTGCCAATCAAAAGGGTATCGACAGCTATGTTCTCTTTGGTTCGAATACGACCTATGTTTGAACAGGAAGCCCCCAAGTGACCATATAAGTTTAAGCATTGCACCGATCAAGAGGGTACTGATAGCTATGCCCGATGAGCAGGAAGCCCCCAAGTGACCATAATAAGATAAGTCGTAAGGCAGGATACCTATGTTTGAACCGCGCATCATGGCAGCAAGTTCTTTTTGGCAACCTTTAATTTTTTCTGAGAACTTGAATCTGGCGAGAGATTAATTCTTTTTGAACCGGAAAAACCGGATATTGAGAGTTTCAAAGCTTTGTGATAAACAAATTTACCTTGAACCGGATTTTGTACCGGATTTGAGAGCTTCAAAACTTTGTGGCAGATAAATTTCCCTTGAGCCGGATATTTAAGGGCTTCAGTGCTTTGTGGGAGATGTCAAGTCTCTTGAGCCGGATCTAAACCGGAATCCTTCTTTTTCAGCCAGAAATTTTCTGACGGCTTTTAAACTTTTTACCAATATGGCGGTAGCCTCCGGGACCGGATTATTTTTCCCTCCAATGACCCGGAGTTCTTGAATGCATTGAAACCGACCAATGCTGCCGAGTCATATCATTGTAGCCCCCGAGTCTGAAGACGACTCGAGGAGTTGGCTTTGAGATTCTCCATATTGACCACAGCATAAGGTGTATATCATTGGTGTTGATAGCGCGATGTGAATCCACAGAAGGTTGAAGTGACTGCGGCGGGTTATAAAAGATCCCGTATGAGCCGTGTCAGCAACTCGGCCAATGGTTCCTTCCAACTGGATTTTTGAAGTTAACCAAACTGTAGTGGCAGCGATTTGTGCGCCTGCCCATTGAGCCGTCCAGTGCAAACGGCGGCTAATAACACATGATAATTTTCCTCCAATTTGTTGGAAGAAAAATCGGGCTTCCCAAGTAGTGACTTGCTCATATTCAATAATCCGCTCATGTAGACAGATGCAGTCCTGGTGTGTCGATGTAGACCAGGCCGCAATAGACGGATGGAAAAGACGACCGCCACATCAGAGGCAGCTCAAACAGATGAACCGGTTGCGGCGCTGTAAACCGGCGCGAGCGAGTCAACCATGTTTGTTTTGACGTAGTGAACAAATGTCCTGCATCAACAATAGTACAGACCAAGGCAAAGATAAGCTGTTCTTTAACAAAAATACTATGTATTAAGAACAACCTTGGATGAATATCACCTAATTCGCCCGGGCAACAGATGAGCCGGCCACGGCACTGTAATCCGATGTGGACGGGCGAGTCGGCCGTGGGGGGTGAATCGGCCGCAGGAGCAGATAGATGAATCAGCCGCGGCGATGTAAACCGGTGCGGACGAGCAAATTGTCCTCCTCGTGGTAAGCCGATGCGGACATGTGAACCGATCGCGAGGGCGGGCGGGCGAGTCATTTGTGGTGCTGCAATGCAGTGCGGACGGGCAAGTATGCCGGCGCATTGACGTAATCCGGATCATGACACGCCAGTCCGTGAAGCCGCGCGGTACCGCCGAACGTGCCTCCGTGGCATAACACCACTTTGTAATGAATAATTCTCCTGCATATGAAAATACCGTAGAGCAGAGTAGTTGTGCTCATAGTAATTAAAGTATACTAAGAAAATGCATAGGAGAAATAACACCTGATGTGTCTAGGCCGGAAGTAATCCGCCATAAAGTTAATCACAGGTAGGTCAACCGTAGCACTGTAAACCGGTGCGGTCGAGAGAGTCGGCCGCGGCGTTGTAAGCCGGTGCGGACGAGAGAGTCGGCCGCAACATTGTAAGCCGGTGTGGACGGGGAGGCCGGCAGCAGCGTTGGAAACGGCTTGGCCGCGGGTGCGGATGATAAGTCAATCGCGGGCGCGATAACCCACACGGAGGGCCAGTCAATCGTGGGTGATCCTAGCGAGTTGATGTAGATCGAACTGTACGGGTGGCGGCTTGCGCACACCCGTCCAACAGTAAACGATGAATCATTGTCCTGCATACATAAAAATATACAAACAAAGTAATTGTTCATTGACAAAAAACAATATGTACTAGAAATAGACTTAGATAAATATCACCTTATGATCTGTGTACAATCGTGCGTCAGACGTCCATTTAACAGACGATCCATAGGCAGACTGCGGTAGCACTTTTTCACGTGATTCATCGGTTGTTGGGGGGCGTGCCGCTAGTGGATGTCCTATGCATGGCTGTTATTCTATCTTTCTCTTCCTCTTTCTTTTCAATGATGGACAAGACAGCTGCTCCCCTTTTTTTATGCCTTTTTCCTCTGGTGACTTAACGCAGCGTAATGCCATGGCGTAACAGCCTTACTACGTCGGGCTATTGCCCCTGCAGCTCCCTTGCTACTCTGTTTGTTGCCGCAGCGGTGGATTCAGACGGCTTGGTAAGACCGACTTAAAGCGGTTTTTCAAAAAACAGGCCAGCGGTCGCGAGCTTGGAGGCGTCGCGTCTTGGTAGAGCAGAGGTACTCGAAGGCTGCAGAAAACCGGAGGACTTGGGCGCGCAGTGGCGCGAGGCGGCAGAGGGCGCAGCAGCGGTTTGGGCAGCACAGCCAGCAACTTGACGCGCCGGCAGGTTCGCGGCAGAAGCAGCTAGGCGGGTCAACAAAGGCGGCCCGGGGTGCGACCGGCTTGTCGTGTGACAGTGGCGGCGTGAGGCCAGGTCGATGTATGGCACTGGGATTGGACCTGTTTACCTGCCGGTCCGACCCGGTGTTGCCATCCTTGCCCAAATATGCATGCTATCGTGAAGCAGGACAGGTTGCTTCCTCAAAATCTGAGTTTTAACATGTGCGGTACCCGCGTACTTGATGGACCACGTTATGGAATCCGTAACAACGTAGTATTGCCTGCGAGCAAATAATTGTTTATTGGAAGCAATACTACTCCGAGCAACAGTAGCGGCAGCCTTTAGCAGATCAATTTATGAATCCACCTCGTGTTTTGACCCTTGTCTTCCCACGCGTGTGTTGATTGATCCGACCCGGGTACGGTATCATAATTCCCCTCGACCTTAGCAATACACAGCCGTGGCAGAAAATATCTGGTCTCCAACTCGGATTCGGTTGAGTGCGTTGCCTCGGCGACGCACAAAGAAAACGCCAAACCCTAATACCCCTCAAATCTCATCGGCTGTAAATCCGGATTAATGAATATGACTCTGACGTAGATCCTTCAAGTTGGTTCCATGGTCAATTGCTAACCGCAATTTCCATTACCCAACGTGATCATTGCCAGGGCGACTTGCAGAACCCTAACTCATCTGGATCGAATCTGAACATGTCGTTTTGACTGCTTGTTCATGATGCAGATTTTTCGCCGCAGTCCTTTCTTCATCCAAAAAATTGCGAACTTCTCAACCATGAAAGATATCCCTCCAAGAACTCAACACCACCATGCGCGGGCCCCATGGTGGGCGCCAACTGTCGTGGAATTGTCACGACAGATGTCCTTAGTGTCAGGACTTAGTCGCGAGGCCAATGCATCTATGTGGTAGCTTGAGAGGGGTTGAGCGGAATCGAGAGACGCAACACAAGACAAGGATTTAGAAAGCTTCGGGCCCCGGGAAACATCATCTGGTAACAACCCTACATGCTATTTGAGGCTAGGTCTCATTATGATCACGGGAGAGTCGCCGGGAACCGGCTCTCGGTGTCTAGCCCTAGAGATTGTTTCTTGTCCCTCGTCCCCCTTTGGGGAGCCCTGCCCCCTCCTTATATAAGTTGGAGGGGCGGGTTACATATGGAGTCCTAGTAGGACTAGGGCTAGTCTATCTTTTCTTACAAGTTGAATAGAAGTCCGGGTCTTGCTTCCGCGTAAAAGAAATATTCGTCATCCCTTTCCTTTTAAGCCGGCCCACCATAACATGAGCCGGCCTTCTGGGCCTTTGGCCTAGTCTTCTATCCGACCCGCCGTCGGGGTCATCCGTGAGTCATCAGGCTCGTGAGTCGTCTGACAGTGAGCCGCCAGACCCTTGAGTCGCCAATCCTCCGGCGGGTCACGGTGAAGCGCCAAGTCCGGCCGGGTCATACCGCGGGGTATATCCCCGACAGTGGGTTTTGGGCTGTTTAGAGAGGGGTTTTTGCTGCACACCCAAATGGACTTTGCGGTTACCCGGTTAAAAGTTGGAGTACCAAACGACCTCCAAATGGAACAAAACTTGACCGGTGGTCTCCCGGTGGTATACCAAGGCCACTTGACAAGCCTCGGTCCATTCCGAGAACGTTTGACACCCGCTCACGAAAGAAAAGAAGAGGGGTGCGCCGGAGGAGGTGGGAGCACCGGATTGCAAAACGGACAACGGGGAAAATGCTCGGATGCATGAGACGAACACGTATGCAAAATGAGATGCACATGATGACATGATATGATATGCATGACATGAACAAAATGCAAAACGAAAGACAAAACCCGACCACGAAGAGAATATCATAACACATAGCCGAAAATGGCAAGAGTTGGAGTTACAAATATGGAAAGTTACAGCCGGGGTGTTACAGGGTCGGAGGAGGGTCGTGACCCCCCTCCCCACCCCCTGCGAGACCGAGCCTGGAATGAGCCGGAGCAGGCGGCAACGCGGTGTGCCGCGGCGCCGCATGCGCAGGCGAGTCTGTCACACCCCGTCGCCTCCCTCTCCATCTTAGGGTTGTGGCTCTAGGGTTGCGTGCGTCCTATTGTTGGAAAAACAGAACGTCCGCACTGCGCCTATCAACCAAGCGCACTGCGTGCATTAGCGCGAGGCCGAGCAGGGGGTCGGAGGGGGGTCGTGACCCCCTCCCTACCCCCCTGCGAGACCGAGCCTAGAATGAGCCGGAGCAGGCGGCGACGCGGTGTGCCGCGGTACCGCATGTGCAGGCAAGTCCGTCAGACCCCGTCGCCTCCCTGTCTATCTTAGGGGTGTGGCTCTAGGGTTGCGTGCATCCTAT
>NC_057814.1:150653891-150654485 GCF_018294505.1 Triticum aestivum
TCTAGGGTTGCGTGCGCCCTATTGTTGGAAAAACAGAATGTCCACATTGCGCCTGTTAACCAAGCGCACTGCGTGTGTTAGCGCGAGGCCGAGCAGGGGGGTCGGAGGGTGTTCGTGACCCCCCTCCCACCCCTCCTGCGAGGCCGAGCGTGGAACGAGCCAGAGCAGGCGGCGACACGGCGTGCCGCGTCGCTGTATGCGCAGGCGAGTCCGTCACACCACGTCGCCTCCCTGGCTATCTTAGGGGTGTGGCTCTGGGGTTGCGTGCGTCCTATTGTTGGAAAAACAGAATGTCCGCACTGCGCCTGTCAACCAAGCGCATTACATGCGTTAGCGCGAGCCCGAGCAGGGGGGTGGGAGGGGGGTCGTGACTCCCCCTCCCCACCCACCCTGCGAGGTCGTGCCTGGAACGAGCTGGAGCAGGCGGCGACGCGGCGTGCCGTGGCGCCGCATGCGCAGGCGAGCCCGTCACACCCCGTCGCCTCCCTGTGTATCTTAGGGGTGTGGCTCTGGGGTTGCGTTGTATTGTCGGAAAAACAGAATGCCTTTACTGCACCTGTCAACCAAGTGCACTGCGTGCGTTAGCGCGAGGCC
>NC_057814.1:150654495-150655110 GCF_018294505.1 Triticum aestivum
TCCGCACTACGCCTGTCAACCAAGCGCACTGCGTGCGTTAGCGCGAGGCCGAGTAGGGGGGTGGGAGGGGGGTCGTGACCCCCCTCCCCTCCCTGCGAGGCCGAGCCTGGAACGAGCCGGAGCAGGCGGCGATGCGGCGTGCTGCGGTGCTGCATGCGCAGGCGAGTCCGTCACACCCCGTCGCCTCCCTGACTATCTTAGGGGTGTGGCTCTGGTGTTGCGTGCGTCCTATTGTTGGAAAAACATAATGTCCACACTGCGCCTGTCAACCAAGCGCACTGCGTGCGTTAGTGCGAGGCTGAGCCTGGAACGAGCCAGAGCAGGCGTCGACGCGGTGTTTCACGGCGCCCCATGCGCAGGCGAGTCCGTCACACCCCGTCGCCTCCCTGTCTATCTTAGGGGTGTGGCTCTGGGGTTGCGTGCGTCCTCAGTTCGAAAAACAGAATGCCTGCACCGCGCCTGTCAACCAAGTGCACTGCGTGCGTTAGCGCGAGGCCGAGCAGGGGGGTGGGAGGTGGTCGTGACCTCCCCTCCCCACCCCCCCCTGCGTGGCTGAGCCTGGAACGAGCCGGAGCAGGCGGCGACGTGGCGTGCCATGGCGCCGCATGCGTAGGC
>NC_057814.1:150655120-150655716 GCF_018294505.1 Triticum aestivum
AGTCCGTCACACCCCGTCGCCTCCCTGTCAATCTTAGGGGTGTGGCTCTGGGGTTGTGTGCGTCCTATTGTTGGAAAAATAGAATGTCCGCATTGCGCCCGTCAACCAAGCGCACTGCGTGCCTTAGCGCGAGGCCGAGCAGGGGGGTCGGAGGGGGGTCGTGACCCCCTCCCCACCCCCCTACGAGGCCGAGCGTGGAACGAGCCGGAGCAGGCGGCGATGCGGCGTGCCGCGGCGCTGCATGCGCAGGCGAGTCCGTCACACCACGTCGCCTCCCTGCCTATCTTAGGGGTGTGGCTCTGGGGTTGCATGCGTCCTATTGTTGAAAAAACAGGATGTCCGCACTGCGCCTGTCAACCAGGCGCACTACGCGCGTTAGCGTGAGCCCGAGCAGGGGGGTGGGAGGAGGGTCGTGACTCCCCCTCCCCACCCACCCTGCGAGGTCGTGCATGGAACGAGCGGGAGCAGGCGGCGACGCGGCGTTCCACGGCGCCGCATGCGCAGACGAGTCCGTCACACCCCGTCGCCTCCCTGTCTATCTTAGGGGTGTGGCTCTGGGGTTGCGTTGTATTGTCGGAAAAACAGAATGCGTTTAC
>NC_057814.1:150655726-150656578 GCF_018294505.1 Triticum aestivum
TCCCTGTCTATCTTAGGGGTGTGGCTCTGGGGTTGTGTGCGTCCTATTGTTGGAAAACCAGAATGTCCGCACTACGCCTGTCAACCAAGCACACTGCATGCGTTAGCGCGAGGCCGAGCAGGGGGTGGGAGGGGGGTCGTGACCCCCTCCCCACCCCCCTGCGAGGCCGAGCCTGGAACGAGCTGGAGCAGGCGGCGATGCGGCGTGCCGTGGCGCCGCATGCGCAGGCGAGTCCGTCACACCCTGTTGCCTCCCTGTTTATCTTAGGGGTACGGCTCTGGGGTTGCCTGCGTCCTATTGTTGGAAAAACAGAATGTCCGCACTACGCCTGACAAACCAAGCGCACTGCGTGCGTTAGCGCGAGGCCGAGCCTGGAACGAGCCGGAGCAGGCGGTGACGCGGCGTTCCACGGCGCCACATGAGCAGGCGAGTCTATCACACCCCGTCGCCTCCTCGTCTATCTTAGGGGTGTGCCTCTGGGGTTGCATGCGTCCTATTGTTGGAAAAACAGAATGCCTGCACCGCGCCTGTCAACCAAGTGCACTGCATACGTTAGCGCGAGGCCGAGCAGGGGGGTGGGAGGAGGGTCGTGACCCCCCTCCCCACCCCCCTGCGTGGCCGAGCCTAGAACGAGCCGGAGCAGGCGGCGACGCGGCATGCCGCGGCGCCGCATGCGCAGGCGAGTCCGTCACACCCCGTCGCCTCCCTGTCTATCTTAGGGGTGTGGCTCTGGGGTTGTGTGCGTCCTATTGTTGGAAAAACAGAATGTCCGCACTGCTTGTCAACCAAGCGCACTGCGTGTGTTAGCGCGAGGCCGAGTAGGGGGGTGGGAGTGGGGGTCGTGACCCCCCT
>NC_057814.1:150658354-150660332 GCF_018294505.1 Triticum aestivum
GACTCCGTCACACCCCGTCGCCTCCCTGTCTATCTTAGGGGTGTGGCTCTAGGGTTGTGTGCGTCCTATTGTTGGAAAACTAGAATGTCCGCACTGTGCCTGTCAACCAAGCACACTGCGTGCGTTAGCGCGAGGCCGAGCAGTGGGGTGGGAGGGGGGTCGTGACCCCCTCCCCACCCCCCTGCGAGGCCGAGCCTGGAACGAGCTGGAGCAGGCCGCGAGGCGGCGTGCCGTGGCGCCGGATGCGCAGGCGAGTCCGACACACCCTGTCGCCTCCCTGTTTATCTTAGGGGTGTAGCTCTGGTGTTGCCTGCGTCCTATTGTTGGAAAAACAAAATGTCCGCACTATGCCTGTCAAACCAAGCGCACTGCGTGCGTTAGCGCGAGGCCGAGCCTGGAACGAGCCAGAGCAGGCGGCGACGCGGCGTTCCACGGCGCCACATGCGCAGGCGAGTCTGTCACACCCCATCGCCTCCTCGTCTATCTTAGGGGTGTGGCTCTGGGGTTGCATGTGTCCTATTGTTGGAAAAACAGAATGCCTGCACCGTGCCTGTAAACCAAGTGCACTGCATGCGTTAGCGCGAGGCCGAGCAGGGGTGTGGGAGGGGGGTCGTGACCCCCCTCCCCACCCCTCCTGCGTGGCCGAGCCTAGAACGAGCCGGAGCAGGCGGCGACGCAGCGTGCCGCGGCACCGCATGCGCAGGCGAGTCCGTCACACCCCGTCGCCTCCCTGTCTATCTTAGGGGTGTGGCTCTGGGGTTGTGTGCGTCCTATTGTTGGAAAAACAGAATGTCCGGACTGCTTGTCAACCAAGCACACTGCGTGTGTTAGCGCGAGGCCGAGCCTGGAACGAGCCAGAGCAGGCGGCGATGCGGCGTGCCGCGGCGCCGTATGCGCAGGCGAGTCCGTCACACCACGTCGCCTCCCTGCCTATCTTAGGGGTGTAGCTCTCGGGTTGCGTGCGTCCTATTGTTGGAAAAACAGAATGTCCGCACTGCGCCTGTCAACCAAGCGCATTACGTGCGTTAGCGCGAGCCCGAGCAGGGGGGTGGGAGGGGGGGTCGTGACTCCCCCTCCCCACCCACCCTGCGAGGTCGTGCCTGGAACGAGCTGGAGCAGGCGGCGACGCGGCGTGCCGTGGCGCCGCATGCGCAGGCGAGCCCGTCACACCCCGTCGCCTCCCTGTGTATCTTATGGGTGTGGGTCTGGGGTTGCGTTGTATTGTCGGAAAAACAGAATGCTTTTACTCCACCTGTCAACCAAGTGCACTGCATGCGTTAGCGCGAGGCCGAGCAGGGGGGTGCGAGGGGGGGTCGTGACCCCCCTCCCCACCCCCCTGCGTGGCCGAGCCTGGAACGAGCCGGAGCAGGCGGCCACGCGGCGTGCCGCGGCGCCGCATGCGTAGGCCACTCCGTCACACCCCGTCGCCTCCCTGTCTATCTTAGGGGTGTGGCTCTGGGGTTGTGTGCGTGCTATTGTTGGAAAACCAGAATGTCCGCACTGCGCCTGTCAACCAAGCACACTGCGTGCGTTAGCGCGAGGCCGAGCAGGGGGGTGGGAGTGGGGTCGTGACCCCCTCCCCACCCCTCTGCGAGGTCGAGACTGGAACGAGCTGGAGCAGGCGGCGACGCGGCGTGCCGTGGCGCCGCATGCGCAGGCGAGTCCGTTACACCCGGTCGCCTCCCTGTTTATCTTAGGGGTGTGGATCTGGGGTTGCCTGCGTCCTATTGTTGGAAAAACAGAATGTCCGCACTACGCCTGTCAAACCAAGCGCACTGCGTGCGTTTGTGCGAGGCCGAGCCTGGAACGAGCTGGAGCAGGCGGCGACGCGGCGTTCCACGGCGCCACATGCGCAGGCTAGTCTGTCACACCCCGTCGCCTCCCTGTCTATCTTAGGGTTGTGGCTCTGGGGTTGCATGCGTCCTATTGTTGGAAAAACAGAATGCCTGCACCGCGCCTGTCAACCAAGTGCACTGCG
>NC_057814.1:150662123-150663768 GCF_018294505.1 Triticum aestivum
TGGGAGGGGGGTCGTGACTCCCCCTCCCCACCCACCCTGCGAGGTCGTGCCTGGAACGAGCTGGAGCAGGCGGCGACGCGGCGTGCCGTGGCGCCGCATGCGCAGGCAAGCCCGTCACACCCCGTCGCCTCCTTGTGTATCTTATGGGTGTGGCTCTGGGGTTGCGTTGTATTGTCGGAAAAACAGAATGCTTTTACTCCACCTGTCAACCAAGTGCACTGCATGCGTTAGCGCGAGGCCGAGCAGGGGGGTGGGAGGGGGGGTCGTGATCCCCCTCCCCACCCCCCTGCGTGGCCGAGCCTGGAACGAGCCGGAGCAGGCGGCCACGCGGCGTGCCGCGGCGCCGCATGCGTAGGCCACTCCGTCACACCCCGTCGCCTCCCTGTCTATCTTAGGGGTGTGGCTCTAGGGTTGTGTGCGTCCTATTGTTGGAAAACCAGAATGTCCGCACTGCGCCTGTCAACCAAGCACACTGCGTGCGTTAGCGCGAGGCCGAGCAGGGGGGTGGGAGTGGGGTCGTGACCCCCTCCCCACCCCCCTGCGAGGTCGAGCCTGGAACGAGCTGGAGCAGGCGGCGACGCGGCGTGCCGTGGCGCCGCATGCGCAGGCGAGTCCGTTACACCCTGTCGCCTCCCTGTTTATCTTAGGGGTGTGGATCTGGCGTTGCCTGCGTCCTATTGTTGGAAAAACAGAATGTCCGCACTAGGCCTGTCAAACCAAGCGCACTGCGTGCGTTAGTGCGAGGCAGAGCCTGGAACGAGCCGGAGCAGGCGGCGACGCGGCGTTCCACGGCGCCACATGCGTAGGCGAGTCTGTCACACCCCGTCGCCTCCCTGTCTATCTTAGGGTTGTGGCTCTGGGGTTGCATGCGTCCTATTGTTGGAAAAACAGAATGCCTGCACCGCGCCTGTCAACCACGTGCACTGCGTGCGTTAGCGCGAGGCCGAGCAGGCGGGTGGGAGGGGGGTCGTGACCCCCCTCCCCACCCCCCCTGCGTGGCCGAGCCTAGAACGAGCAGGAGCAGGCGGCGACGAGGCGTGCCGCGGCGCCGCATGCACAGGCGAGTCTGCCACACCCCTTCGCCTCCCTGTCTATCTTAGGGGTGTGGCTCTGGGGTTGTGTGCGTCCTATTGTTGGAAAAACAGAATGTCCGCACTCCTTGTCAACCAAGCGCACTGCGTGTGTTAGCGCGAGGCCAAGTAGGGGGGTGGGAGTGGGGGTCGTGACCCCCCTCCCCACCCCCTGCGAGGCCGAGCCTGGAACAAGCCGGAGCAGGCGGCGACGCGGCGTGCCGCGGCGTCGCATGCGCAGGCGAGTCCGTCACACCCCATCGCCTCCCTGTCAATCTTAGGGTTGTGGCTCTGGGGTTGCCTGCGTCCTATTGTTGGAAAAACAGAATGTCCGCACTACGCCTGTCAAACCAAGGGCACTGCGTGCGTTAGCGCGAGGCCGAGCCTGGAACGAGCCGGAGCAGGCGGCGACGCGGAGTTCCACGGCGCCACATGCGCAGGCGAGTCTGTCACACCCCGTCGCCTCCTTCTCTATCTTAGGGGTGTGGCTCTGGGGTTGCATGCGTCCTATTGTTGGAAAAACAGAATGCCTGCACCGCGCCTGTAAACCAAGTGCACTGCGTGCGTTAGCGCGA
>NC_057814.1:150664045-150664633 GCF_018294505.1 Triticum aestivum
GCATGCGCAGGCGAGTCCATCACACCCCGTCGCCTCCCTGTCTATCTTAGGGGTGTGGCTCTGGGGTTGTGTGCGTCCTATTGTTGGAAAAACAGAATGTCCGCACTGCTTGTCAACCAAGCGCACTACGTGTGTTACCGCGAGGCCGAGTAGTGGGGTGGGAGTGGGGGTCGTGACCCCCCTCCACACCCCCTGCGAGGCCGAGCCTGGAAAGAGCCGGAGCAGGCGGCGAAGCGGCGTGTCGCGGCGCCGCCTGTGCAGGCGAGTCCGTCACACCCTGTCGCCTGCCTGTCAATCTTAGGGGTGTGGCTCTGGGGTTGCGTGCGTCCTATTGTTGGAAAAACAGAATGTCCGCATTGCGCCTGTCAACCAAGCGCACTGCATGCGTTAGCGCGAGGCCGCAGGGGGGTCGAAGGGGGGTCGTGACCCCCCTCCCCACCCCCCGACGAGGCCGAGCGTGGAACGAGCCGGAGCAGGCGGCGACGCGGCGCTGCATGCGCAGGCGATTCCGTCACACCACATCGCCTCCCTGCCTATCTTAGGGGTGTGGCTCTGGTGTTGCGTGCGTCCTATTGTTGGAAAAACATA
>NC_057814.1:150666288-150671799 GCF_018294505.1 Triticum aestivum
GGTGTGGCTCTAGGGTTGTGTGCGTCCTATTGTTGGAAAAACAGAATGTCTGCACTCCTTGTCAACCAAGCGCACTGCGTGTGTTAGCGCGAGGCCAAGTAGGGGGGTGGGAGTGGGGGTCGTGACCCCCCTCCCCACCCCCTGCGAGGCCGAGCCTGGAACGAGCCGGAGCAGGCGGCGACGCGGCGTGCTGCGGCGCCGCATGCGCAGGCGAGTCCGTCACACCCCGTCGCCTCCCTGTCAATCTTAGGGGTGTGGCTCTGGGGTTGCGTGCGTCCTATTGTTGGAAAAATAGAATGTTCGCATTGCGCCCGTCAACCAAGCGCACTGCGTGTGTTAGCGCGAGGCCGAGCAGGGGGGTCGGAGGGGGGTCGTGACCCCCCTCCCCACCCCCCTACGAGGCCGAGCGTGGAACGAGCCGGAGCAGGCGACGACGCGGCTTGCCGCGGCGCTGCATGCGCAGGCGAGTCCGTCACACCACGTCGCCTCCCTGCCTATCTTAGGGGTGTGGCTCTGGGTTACGTGCGTCCTATTGTAGGAAAAACAGAATGTCCGCACTGCGCCTGTCAACCAAGCGCACTACGCGCGTTAGCGCGAGCCCGAGCAGGGGGGTCGTGATTCCCCCTCCCCACCCACCCTGCGAGGTCGTGCAAGTTTCTGAAACTGAATGTTGTATTGATACACAGACATGTTTCCTTGCTTGAGATTGCGGAACTCCTCACGCTTGCTCTCAACAACACTTTGTGGAATGTGGTGCGCTTTGAAGTCCCGACAGAAGTCAGTCCAAGTAATCACACGACCTCCTCTGGAATCTTTGTATTGCTGAAACCAATCAGCGGCTTGGTCCTTGAGCTGGAAAGAAGCGAACTTGACAAAGTCCTCAGGCCTGACATTGCTACATTCAAAATGCTTGTTGATGTCCACGAGCCAATCATCGGCATCCGTGGCCTCGGCACAGTAGCTGAAAGACTTGGGCTGATTTGCGAGAAACTGGTTGAGAGTGGCAAAGTGAAACTGATTGTTGCGTTGACCTTGATTGCCTTGCCCTTGAGTACGTTCTTGCAAGAGTTGCAGAATCATCTGAGCATTGGCGTTGGTGGCTGCCATGATCGCTTGCCATGCCTCCGGAGGTGGAGGTGGTGGCGGAGGGTTCGCTTGACTCCCTTCATTGCGATCCGGATTCTGACGCGTTGGCGGAGCCATCCTGAAGAGGGTGAAATCCGTTAGCATCTTGATAGACAAAAGATAAGTAGAATCAACGGATAGAAATTGCAACATGTAGTCTTCACAATAAACATTCGAACGAAGATGAACGAATGAATTCCGTAGTAAATCATCACACTTCCATAAGTTGAGAAGCCACTTGAAAAAGATATGGAATGAACATATGAATTCGAAGAAACTCGAATGCCACAATACAAAATAAAACCAAGTATTGGCTTGCAGAATAAGCCGGAACAAACATATGATAGAAATTTCGTCCGAAGTTTTCGTGGTGGGGCCCACACGGGCTCAATCGTACAACACCATCATGTACAAGGCTGTGCACATGACATACGAAGCGTCCCCGAGTCGGCAAAGCCATGGACTCTTTAAGACACAACGAGACCACTGTAAATCAACCGTATACAGGCGGACCACTAGACGTCGAACCCCAATCTCATATCATGCATCTGTCGGAAAGAAATCCTAAGGCTACTTGAATTCCCACTTATAAACTCCCAAAACTTTCTGGTTATGCCATCTGATGTAGGGGATACAGGGGACACAAATATATATCACCCAAACTAACAATCCCTAGATCCAGCTGTATCCATCCGTCAACACATAACCAAGAAACCTTCGGAAATCGTTTACCTCAACCTTCGAAAAACATCCGTTATACAAGTTATGGCAATACTCCCGAACTCCCGCCCCAGTACTGGGTGGCGTCGAGGTGATCTCACCAACAACTGCATAAAAGAGATTTCGATGTCGGCGAAACTCAGGTATTCCAGAACTGCAACGATAAAATTGTGACGACAACACCTTGGAGCTCAACTCCCCGGGACACTGCCACAACCCCTAAATGACAGGAGGCACCAAGAACAATGTTCTCGTCACAAATCGATCGGAATGATTCCAAGATACCCGCGTGATCCTAAATTTTTTTTAGTGAATTTTGAGGAGAGAATAGTCAAAACTCTACGTCAGGAGACCTCACCAGAGCGACGAAGGGACTGAGGAATAAAAATAATCCTACTCTCCGATATATATAATCCTAAGACTCAAAACATTTTGTTCTAGACTCAACAACGTCAGCGATTCGATCAAGCAGGGGGCTTCTAAGTCGGGGATGGCTCTGATTACCAACTTGTAACGCCCACGATGCGGCTATATCTCCCACGTGTCGGGGCACGACTTAGAGGCATAACCGCATAGTGGTTTTGTCGCAAGAAGGGTCATCTTCACACAATCCCATGTAATGAACAAGAATGGGATAAAGAGTTGGCTTACAATCGCCACTTCACACAATACATAAATATCATTCATACATCATCCAACATACAATCATATAGACCGACTACGGTCAAAATCCAGATGAAAATAAGACAACCCCAAATGCTAGATCCCCGATCGTCCCAACTGGGCTCCACTACTGATCATCAGGAAAAGACACATAGTAACGGCCACGTTCCTCGTCCAACTCCCACTTGAGATCGACGCCATCGTCTACACTGGCATCGTCGGCACCTGCAACTGTTTTGGAAGTATCTGTGAGTCACGGGGACTCAGCAATCTCACACCCGCGAGATCAAGACTATTTAAGCTCATAGGACAAGGAGGTGCAAAGAGGTGGAGCTGCCGCGGCAAAAGCATATATGGTGGCTAACTTGCGCAAATGAGAGCGAGAAGAGAAGCAACGGAACGGACGTCATCTAGCAATGACCAAGAAGAGGTCCTGAACACCTACTTACATCAAACACAACACAGACCGTGTTCACTTCCCGGACTCCGCCGAGAAGAGACCATCACGGCTACACACGCACTTGGTGTATTTTAATTGGGTCAAGTGACAAGTTATCTACAACCGGACATTAACAAATTCCCATCTGCCTCATAACCGCGGGCACGGCTTTCGAAAGATATTACCCTGCAGGGGTGTCCCAACTTAGCCCATCATAAGCTCTCACGGTCAACGAAGGATAAACCTTCTCCCGGAAAGACCCGATCAGTCTCGGAATCCCGGTTTACAAGACATTTCGACAATGGTAAAACAAGACCAGCAAAGCCACCCGAATGTGCCGACAAATCCCGATAGGAGCTGCACATATCTCGTTCTCAGGGCACACCGGATGAACACTACGTACAGCTAAAACCAATCCTCGAGTTTGCCCAAGGTGGCGCTGCAAGTGGCTCTAGTTTGGACCAGCACTCAGAGGAACACTGGCCCGGGGGTTTAAAATAAAGATGACCCTCGGGCTCTAGAAAACCCGGGGGAAAAGGTATAGGTCGCAAATGGTAAAACCAAGGTTGGGCCTTGCTGGAGGAGTTTTATTCAAGGCGAACTGTCAAGGGGGTCCCATAAATCACCCGACCGCGTAAGGAACGCAAAGTCAAGGAACATAATCCCGGTATAACAGTAACTAGGACGGCAAGAGTGGAACAAAACACCAGGCATAAGGCCGAGCCTTCCACCCTTTACCAAAAATATAGATGAATTAATTAAATAAGAGATATTGTGATATCCCAACATATACATGTTCCGACATGGAACAAACTTCAACTTCACCTGCAACTAGCGACGCTATAAGAGGGGTTGAGCAAAAGCGGTAACATAGCCAAACAACGGTTTGCTAGGAAAGGATGGTTAGGGGCTGACATGGCTGAAATAGGAGACATGATATAGCAAGAGATAGGTAGCGAGCATGGCAATAGAGCGAACAACTAGCATAGCAAAGATAGAAGTGATTTCGAGGGGTGGTCATCTTGCCTGCAAGATTCTTAGAGTTGTCGAAAGCTTGATCCTCGTAAGCGTACTCGACAGGTTCCTCGTTCACGAACTCGTCTCCCGGCTCTACCCAAGACAAGAACACAAACAAATGGAACCACAATCAACAACGAGAAATGCGCAAGCAACATGATGCAAAACATGTATGATATGCAAGATATGATATGCGATGCGTATGCGTGCTCCGGAAGGAAAATGATGAACATGGTAGTAACTTGGCAAACCAAGCATGCCACTGGAAAGATGAGATGATTTCGGTCGAAATCGATATAAAGATCACCGGAATCGGATGCACGGTTTGCAAATGGCAAGCAAAACAAGAATGACACTAATCTGCGATAAATAGCAAGATAGCACTTAAAATACAACAAGTAACAAAGCTACAGCACCCCAACATAGCAACAAAGCACATGGCAATAATGTACAGGAGATGCTTGACAAAAGATGAACACTGAGCTACGGCTAGTTGACATCATATCAAGCTCAAACAAGCATGGCAAAAGTGCAAAAGATTACAGGTTCACAGACTTTGTGAAAAACTGGACATGGCAGAAATCAGCATCAGGTAGCAATGTTCAGAGCACGAAATCAACATGCTACAGGAACTTAACATAGCAAAACAAGGCATGGTAGTGTTCTACTATATGCACATGACAAAAGTCCCTTAGTGACCATAAGTCAAAAAGGACCAGAAGATATGATGGCAAGCATGTAAACATAGCAAGTTTCGTTATCAGGTTTCAGACTTAGCAGAAAACAGAGCATGGCAGAAATATTAATATGTAGGCCTCTTTGTGAGCATGATGCACTCACTACAGAGAAATGCATGACAAACCAAGCAAAACTACAGCAAGATGGCATGTTTATGAAGCTATCCATGGCAAGAACAATTGCATAGCATGTATGGATCAACTACAATAAGCTTGGCAAAAATGCATGTCATGTTAAGAATCTGCCAGAAATATTTTATAGCAAAAGTAGAGCAAGATTGAGTCATGCTATGGTACTCTAAAATTGCAAACAATTGCAGGAATGGATCAATTACAAATATATCTACAAAACATCCTTACTGAACATCTCCAAAATATGCATGGATCTCTCTGTAGCATCAAGTTTACATGGCAACAAAATTACAGCAGACGAAGATTTGGGCATCAAGATGACCTCTAATGAAAATGGTGCAATTGAACAAAATTAAGAGCATCAAGAGATGAACAATTTGACATATTATACGCGCGAATCGGAGCTACATGCACAAAGTTATCGCATCGGGAACAGGGGCACATGCTGATGGAATCTCCAGACTTAGAGAAATAGAGGGGGAGCGCGAAGTCAACGGGAGCTACAGTACCGATCGATCAGATCTGGCTGCCGAGCTTGAGCTCGCTCGGGCGCTCGCCGGCCGGAGAGGGAGGGGCGGCGCCGGCGCGGGGGAAGGAGAGGAGGAGGCGCGGCGGGGGAGGCGCCGGCCGGAGGCGGCGGTCGCCGGCGGGGGCGGCGGTCGCCGGAGGCGCGTCGGC
>NC_057814.1:150672163-150673430 GCF_018294505.1 Triticum aestivum
CGCGTCCGGCGGCGCGGTGGGAAAAACGCTAGGGTTCGTCTGCGAATCCGTTTTTCGGGATGCCCACTTATAAATAGGTAGAGGGAGCTAGGAGACTCCAAATGAGGTGCGGTTTTCGCCCACACGATCGTGATCGAACGACCTAGAGCATGGAAGAGAGTTTGGTGGGCTTTGGGCTGGTTTTGGAGGGGGTTTTTGCTGGACACTCAAATGGACTTTGCGAATGCCCGGTTAACCGTTGGAGTACCAAACGACCTCCGAATGGAACGAAACTTGACCGGTAGTCTCCGGGTGGTATAATAAGACCACTTGACAAGCCTCGGTCCATTCCGAGAAAGTTTGACACACGCACACGAAAGAAAACAAGAAGGGTGCACTGGAGGAGATAGGAGCGCCGGATTGGAAAACGGACAACGGGAAAAATGCTCGGATGCATGAGACGAACACGTATGCGAATGCAATGCACATGATGACATGATATGAAAATGCATGACATGACAAAATACAGAACGAAAGACAAAAACCCAACAACGGAGGGAAAAACATATCACATAGCCGGAAATGGCAAGAGTCGGAGTTACAAATATGGCAAGTTACATGCGGGGTGTTACACCCCCTCCCCACCCCCCTGCGAGGCCGAGCCTGGAACGAGCTGGAGCAGGCGGCGACGCGGCGTGCCGTAGCGCCGCATGCGCAGGCGAGTCCGACACACCCTGTCGCCTACCTGTTTATCTTAGGGGTGTGGCTCTGGGGTTGCCTGCGTCCTATTGTTGGAAAAACAGAATGTCCGCACTACGCCTGTCAAACCAAGCGCACTGCATGCGTTAGCGCGAGGCCGAGCCTGGAACGAGCCGGAGCAGGCGGCGACGCGGCGTTCCACGGCGCCACATGCGCAGGCGTGTCTGTCAACCCCGTCGCCTCCTTCTCTATCTTAGGGGTGTGGCTCTGGGGTTGCATGCGTCCTATTGTTGGAAAAACAGAATGCCTGCACCGCGCCAGTAAACCAAGTGCACCGCGTGCGTTAGCGCGAGGCCGAGCAGGGGGTGGGAGGGGGGTCGTGACCCCCCCTGTGTGGCCGAGCCTATAACAAGCCCGAGCCTGGAACGAGCCGGAGCAGGTGGCGACGCGGCGTGCCGCGGCGCCGCATGCGCAGGCGAGTCCATCACACCCCCTCGCCTCCCTGTCTATCTTAGGGGTGTGGCTCTGGGGTTGTGTGCGTCCTATTGTTGGAAAAACAGAATGTCCGCACTGCTTGTCAACCAAGCGC
>NC_057814.1:150673440-150674503 GCF_018294505.1 Triticum aestivum
AAAAACATAATGTACGCACTGTGCCTGTCAACCAAGCGCACTACGTGCATTAGCGCGAGGCCGAGCAGGGGGTTGGGAGGGGGGTCGTGACCCCCCTCCCCACCCCCCTGCGAGGCCGAGCCTGGAACGAGCCGGAGCAGGCGGCGACGCGGCGTTCCACGGCGCCGCATGCGCAGGTGAGTACGTCACACCCCGTCGCGTCCCAGTCTATCTTAGGGGTGTGGCTCTGGGGTTGCGTTGTATTGTCGGAAAAACAGAATGCCTTTACTGCACCTGTCAACCAAGTGCACTGCGTGCGTTAGCGCGAGGCCGAGCAGGGGGTGGGAGGGGGGTCGTGACCCCCCTCCCCACCCCCCTACATGGCCGAGCCTGGAATGAGCCGGATCAGGCAGCCACGCGGCGTGCCGCGGCGCCGCATGCGCAGGCGACTCCGTCACACCCTGTCGCCTCCCTGTCTATCTTAGGGGTGTGGCTCTGGGGTTGTGTGCGTCCTATTGTTGGAAAACCAGAATGTCCGCACTGCGCCTGTCAACCAAGCACACTGCGTGCGTTAGCGCGAGGCCGAGCAGGGGGGTGGGAGGGGGGTCGTGACCCCCTCCCCACCCCCCTGCGAGACCGAGCCTGGAACGAGCTGGAGCAGGCGGCGACGCGGCGTGCCGTGGCGCCGCATGCGCAGGCGAGTCCGTCACACCCTGTCGCCTCCCTGTTTATCTTAGGGGTGTGGCTCTGGGGTTGCCTGCATCCTATTGTTGGAAGAACAGAATGTCCGCACTACGCCTGTCAAACCAAGCGCACTGCTTGCGTTAGTGCGAGGCCGAGCCTGGAACGAGCCGGAGCAGGCGGCGACGCGGCGTTCCACGGCGCCACATGCGCAGGCGAGTCTGTCACACCCCGTCGCCTCCTTGTCTATCTTAGGGGTGTGGCTCTGGGGTTGCATGCGTCCTATTGTTGGAAAAACAGAATGCATGCACCGCGCCTGTCAACCAAGTGCACTGCGTGCATTAGGGCGAGGCCGAGCAGGGTGGTGGGAGGGGGGTCGTGACCCACCCTCCCCACCCCCCCT
>NC_057814.1:150675912-150677142 GCF_018294505.1 Triticum aestivum
ACCCCCCTGCGAGACCGAGCCTGGAACGAGCCGGAGCAGGCGCCGACGCGTTGTGCCGTGGTCCCGCAGGTCCAGGCAAGTCCGTCACACCCCGTCGCCTCCCTGTCTATCTTAGGGGTGTGGCTCTGAGATTGCATGCGTCCTATTGTTGGAAAAACAGAATGTCCGCACTGCGCCTGTCAACCAAGCGCCCTGCGTGCGTTAGCGCAAGGCCGAGCAGGGGGGTGGGAGGGGGGGCCGTGACCCCCCTCCCGACCCCCCTACGAGGCCGAGCGTGGAACGAGCCGGAGCAGGCGGCGACGCGGCGTGCCGCGGTGCCGCATGCGCAGGCGAGTCCGTCACAATCTGTCGTCTCCCTGTCTATCTTAGGGGTGTGGCTCTGGGGTTGCGTGCGTCCTATTGTTGGAAAAACAGAATGTCTGCACTGCGCCTGTCAACCAAGCGCACTGCGTGCATTAGCGCGAGGCCGAGCAGGGGGTCGGAGGGGGGTCGTGACCCCCATCCACACCCCCCTGCGAGACCGAGCCTGGAACGAGCCGGAGCAGGCGCCGACGCGTTGTGCCGTGGTCCCGCAGGTCCAGGCAAGTCCGTCACACCCCGTCGCCTCCCTGTCTATCTTAGGGGTGTGGCTCTGAGATTGCATGCGTCCTATTGTTGGAAAAACAGAATGTCCGCACTGCGCCTGTCAACCAAGCGCAGTGCGTGCGTTAGCGCGAGGCCAATCAGGGAGGTGGGAGGGGGGTCGTGACCCCCCTCCCCACCCCCTTGCGCGGCCGAGCCTGGAACAAGCCGGAGCAGGCGGCGACACGGCGTGCTGCAGCGCCGCATGCGCAGGCGAGTCCGTCACACCCCGTCGCCTCCCTGACTATCTTAGGGGTGTGGCTCTAGGGTTGCGTGCGTCCTACTGTTGGAAAAACAGAATGTCCGCACTGCGCCTGTCAACCAAGCGCACTGCGTGTGTTAGCGCGAGGCCGAGTAGGCGGGTGGGAGTGGGGGTCGTGACCCCCCTCCCCACCCCCTGCGAGGCCGAGCCTGGAAAGAGCCGGAGCGCCCCGTCGCCTCCCTGTCAATCTTAGGGGTGTGGCTCTGGGGTTGCGTGCGTCCTATTGTTGGAAAAACAGAATGTCTGCAC
Organism: Triticum aestivum; assembly: GCF_018294505.1. NCBI lineage: Eukaryota > Viridiplantae > Streptophyta > Magnoliopsida > Poales > Poaceae > Triticum > Triticum aestivum. The sequence goes on from NC_057814.1 coordinate 150,677,045, forward strand.
TGCGCCTGTCAACCAAGCGCACTGCGTGCGTTAGCGCGAGGCCGAGCAGGGGGGTCGGAGGGGGTTCGTGACCCCCCTCCCCACCCCCTGCGAGACCG
>NC_057814.1:150677547-150679052 GCF_018294505.1 Triticum aestivum
CCTCCCCACCCCCCTGCGTGGCCGAGCCTATAACGAGCCGGAGGAGGCGGCGACGCGACGTGCCGCGGCGCCGCATGCGCAGGCGAGTCCGTCACACCCCGTCGCCTCCCTGTCTATCTTAGGGGTGTGGCTCTGGGGTTGCGTGCGTCCTATTGTTGGAAAAATAGAATGTCCGCATTGCGCCTCTCAACCAAGCGCACTACGTGCGTTAGCGCGAGGCCGAGCAGGGGGGTCGGAGGGGGGTCGTGACCCCCTTCCCCACCCCCCTACGAGGCCGAGCGTGGAACGAGCCGGAGCAGGCGGTGACGCGGCGTGCCGCGGCGCTGCATGCGCAGGCGATTCCGTCACACCACGTCGCCTCCCTACCTATCTTAGGGGTGTGGCTCTGGTGTTGCGTGCGTCCTATTGTTGGAAAAACAGAATGTCCGCACTGCGCCTGTCAACCAAGCGCCCTGCGTGCGTTAGCGCAAGGCCGAGCAGGGGGGTGGGAGGGGGGGCCGTGACCCCCCTCCCGACCCCCCTACGAGGCCGAGCGTGGAACGAGCCGGAGCAGGCGGCGACGCGGCGTGCCGCGGCGCCGCATGCGCAGGCGAGTCCGTCACAATCTGTCGTCTCCCTGTCTATCTTAGGGGTGTGGCTCTGGGGTTGCGTGCGTCCTATTGTTGGAAAAACAGAATGTCTGCACTGCGCCTGTCAACCAAGCGCACTGCGTGCATTAGCGCGAGGCCGAGCAGGGGGTCGGAGGGGGGTCGTGACCCCCATCCACACCCCCCTGCGAGACCGAGCCTGGAACGAGCCGGAGCAGGCGCCGACGCGTTGTGCCGCGGTGCCGCAGGTCCAGGCAAGTCCGTCACACCCCGTCGCCTCCCTGTCTATCTTAGGGGTGTGGCTCTGAGATTGCATGCGTCCTATTGTTGGAAAAACAGAATGTCCGCACTGCGCCTGTCAACCAAGCGCAGTGCATGCGTTAGCGCGAGGCCAATCAGGGAGGTGGGAGGGGGGTCGTGACCCCCCTCCCCACCCCCTTGCGCGGCCGAGCCTGGAACAAGCCGGAGCAGGCGGCGACACGGCGTGCTGCAGCGCCGCATGCGCAGGCGAGTCCGTCACACCCCGTCGCCTCCCTGACTATCTTAGGGGTGTGGCTCTGGGGTTGCGTGCGTCCTACTGTTGGAAAAACAGAATGTCCGCACTGCGCCTGTCAACCAAGCACACTGCGTGCGTTAGCGCGAGGCCGAGCTTGGACCTAGCCGGAGCAGGCGGCGACGCGGCGTTCCACGGCGCTGCATGCGCAGGCGAGTCCGTCACACCCCGTCACCTCCCTGTCTATCTTAGGGGTGTGGCTCTGGGGTTGCGTGCGTCCTATTGTTGGAAAAACAGAAGTCCGCACTACGCATGTCAACCAAGCGCACTACATGTGTTAGCGCGAGGCCGACCAGGGGGTGGGAGGGTGGGTCGTGACCCCCCTCCCCACCCCCCTACGAGGCCGAGCGTGGAACGAGCAGGAG
>NC_057814.1:150680793-150708403 GCF_018294505.1 Triticum aestivum
ACCCCGTCGCCTCCCTGTCTATCTTAGGGGTGTGGCTTTGGGGTTGCGTGTGTCCTACTGTTCGAAAACAGAATGTCCGCACTGCGCCTATCAACCACGCGCACTGCATGCGTTTGCGCGAGGCCTAGCAGGGGGTGGGAGGGGGTCGTGACCCCCCCTCCCCACCGCCCTGCGAGGCCGAGCCTGGAACGAGCCAGAGCAGGCGGCGACGCTGCGTGCCGCGGCGCCGCATGCGGAGGCAAGTCCGTCACACCCCGTCGCCTCCCTGTCTATCTCAGGGGTGCGGCTCTGGGGTTGCGTGCGTCCTATTGTTGGAAAAACAGAATGTCCGCACTGCGCCTGTCAACCAAGCGCACTGCGTTTGTTAGCGAGGCTGAGCAGGGGTGTCGGAGGGGGTCATGACCCCCCTCCCCACCCCCCTGCGAGGGCGAGCCTGGAACGAGCCGGAGCAGGCAGCGACACGGCGTGCCGCGGTGCCGCATGCGCACGCAAGTCCGTCACACCCCGTCGCCTCCCTGTCTATTTTAGGGGTGTGGCTCTGGGGTTGCGTGCGTCCTATTGTTGGAAAAACGGAATGCCTGCATTGCGCCTGTCAACCAAGCGCACTGCATGCGTTAGCGCGAGGCCGAGCAGGCACTACTAGAAAAAGGGCTATAGATGGGATTGACACTACTGGCGCACCAGACAACCGGTGCGCCATTAGTATATACTAATGGCGCACCACCTTCTGATATGCCATTAGAGTTCAAACTACTAATGGCGCACCAGGCGCATGGTGCCATTAGTATCAAATTTTTTTTTTAACTAGTGCGCCTGTCCAAACATACTAATGGCGCATCCAGACACAGTGCGCCATTACTAGTTGTAACTAGTAATGGCGCACCTGGCCCAGGGTGCGCCATTAGTATAAAAAAAATTTAACTAGTGCGCCTATCCAAACATACTAATGGCGCATCCAGACACAGTGCACCATTACTAGTTGTAACTAGTAATGGCACACCTATCCCAGGGTGCGCCATTAGTATAAATTTTTTTTAACTAGTGCGCCTGTCCAAACATACTAATGGCGCATCCAGACACAGTGCGCCATTACTAGTTGTAACTAGTAATGGCGCACGTAGCCCAGGGTGCGCCATTAGTATGAAAAGTTTTTTTTTACTAGTGCGCCTGCCCAAACATACTAATGGCGCACCACCAGAAGGTGCGCCATTAGTAACCTGGATTACTAATGGCGCATTTAGAGTTGGTGCGCCATTAGTAAGTGGGCAGCAACAAGATATTTTGGACAGCCTCTCCTACCCACACTCACTTTCTCCCCACTTCATTCTCTCCACCTCCTCCTTGTCTCGGGTGCCTCCTCTTTTTCACCTCATTTCCACCATAGATTCATTCAATTTAAGTGGTTAAATTACCTTGTTTTGATAGGTAAGTAAGGGGGGAAGCTATATTTATGTTGTTCTCCCTACAACAATGTGCACATGCACTTTTTATGGCCTAGCTAGATCTATGTGTGTTCGTGGTGTTGCATATGTTTGTGGTGTTGCATATGTGTTTGTGTTTGGAGGTGTACCGGTATTTGAAATGCGATAGTTGCCAATATTTTGCCGGAATGTTGATTCATTTCCGTTTCGGCGAGAATTTTGGCATTAAGCATTCTTTTTGGTCCTATTTTTAGGGAAAGTCATGCCAAATTTTTTCTTGGTTCTAAAATATCGTTTTGCTCTACCCCGCAGGCGACCATGGTTCGCATGATGACCGAAGGCATCATGAATAGGTTTTTGAGGTCCGCGAAGGCCGAGATGCTTCAAAAGAACGAGACGGAGATAAGATGTCCGTGTCGAAGATGCAAGCTGAAGAGCCTTATTGCGGACTCGGAATCCTGGCAGGTGCGGGACCACCTGCTCTTGCGTGGTTTCATGGATGGCTATCGGTGGCAAGGTGATGAAGATGACTACGAAGTCGTCCATGGGGGCCGGGCAAGAAATGAGGAAGGGCAGCAAGACAACCACCGCGGCTCGGGCGGGCGAGAAGACGAAGAATCCCCAGGAGATGATCACGACGGTGATGCTGTACACAGTCATCATATAGAAGATGCAGGACATGATGATGAGGAAGATGCCGGAGCAGACGACGGGCATGATCATGAAGATGATGATGCCGGCGGAGCAGAAGACGCTAGACCATCGATGGGCTGGGTGCAGGACCCTCATATTCAAGAGCTACTTCTCAAGCAGACGGATAACGCAAGAGTTGCCGCCCGAGAGAAAGCCAAGATGGATCAACTTGAGTTAGACGCGGTTACTCCATTGTATGAAGGATGTAGGCCCGAGGATACCCGCCTGAAAGTAACGCTCAGGGCTCTGGAGATGAAGGTAAAACACAAAATGACCGACGCATGCTTCGACGAGAACATGTCATTCTGGCACGAACATCTTCCCAAGGGGAACAAGTGCCCGACCAGTTTGGAGGAGGCGAAGAAAATCGTGTGTCCTTTGGATTTACCGCACGTGAAATACCATGTGTGCATGAACAATTGCATCATTTATCGGGACGAGCACGCGGAGTCTACCATATGTCCGGTGTGCGGCGTCACTCGATACAAGAAGAGGAAGAAAGCTCCTCGAAAAGTGGTGTGGTACTTTCCGATCACTCCTCGTCTGCAGCGGTATTTCGCGGACCCTAAGGTAGCAAAGCTCCTGCGTTGGCACCTGGATAGGGAGGAGAAGAAGCGAGAAGATGACGCAAATGATCCGGAGATAGATAAAAAAGACAAGATGCTGAGTCACCCTAAGGATGCGAGCCAGTGGCAAGCGTTGAACTTCGAAGACCTAGAATTTGGGAACGATCCAAGGAACATCATGCTGGGCGCGAGCACTGATGGAGTCAATCGGTTTGGCAGCCAGAGAAGCACACATAGCACCTGGCCTGTGTTTGTGTGGATGTACAACCTTCCCCCCTGATTGTGCATGAAGAGGAAGTACATTCACATGAGTATGCTAATTGAAGGACCGAAACAACCAGGGAACGACATCAATCTGTATCTGGGGCTGCCGAAAGAGGAGCTTGACACGCTGTGGAAAACGCCAGCCAATACGTGGGACGCCGCAGAGAAAGAATATTTCCCTATGAGAGTCGCGCTGCTCACGACGGTGCACGACTATCTCGGTTACGGATATCTCGCGGGGCAGGTGGTCCACGGATTTTCTGGATGCGTCAGGTGCATGGATGACACAACATATCGCCACCTAGATAGAGATCCCAGGTCTTCGAAAACCGTGTTTCATGGGACATCGGAGGTGGCTTCGCGACGATGACCCGTGGAGAAAACGCAAGGATCTATTCGATGGTGAAACCGAACCCCGAGGACGCCCGCGTACGAGGAGCGGCGAGGAAATAGACGAGCTGTTGAAAAATTGGAAAGACTGCCCACTGCCGAGAAAGAAGCAAAAGACGCCAGAGCCGGGAAAGAAGCGAAAGGCACCAGAGCCGCTGCTGAAGGTATGGAAAACGAGGTCTGTTTTCTGGGACTTGTCGTACTGGAAGATCCACCGTGTGCCTCACAGCCTTGATGTCATGCATATCACGAAGAACGTGTGCGAGAGTCTGCTTGGTACCCTGCTCAACATGCCAGAGAGGACGAAAGATGGGCCGAAAGCAAGGGCAGACTTGAAATCAATGGGCATCAGGCAGGAGCTTCACGCTATATATGATGATGATGATGATGATGAGGCGAAGCAGGACACGGAAAGTCGTCGCAAAGGCAAAAAGGCCAAGAAGACCGGAAAAGACTACCCTCCCGCGTGCTTCACTCTAAGTCAGGAGGAGATCGAGCAGTTTTTCACCTGCCTCGTAGGAGTAAAACTTCCTTACGGTTATGCGGGGAAGATAAGCAGATACCTAGACCTAGCGAAGCTGAAGTTCAGCGGGATGAAGTCTCACGACTGTCACGTGCTGATGACGCAGATACTTCCAGTTGCAATCCGTGGGATCATGGACGCACACGTCCGTGAAATGCTATTTGGCCTATGCAACTTTTTCGACGTCATCTCTCGGAAGTCTGTTGGCGTGAGGCAACTCAGAAGGCTACAGGAAGAGATCGTGGTGATACTATGCGAGCTTGAGATGTACTTCCCGCCCGCATTCTTCGACGTTATGGTGCATCTGCTGGTCCATATCGTGGACGATATCATCCAACTCGGGCCGACGTTCCTGCACAGCATGATGCCGTTCGAAAGGATGAATGGTGTCACCAAAGGATACGTTCGCAACATGTCACGTCCAGAGCGAAGCATAGCCAGGGGCTTTCTGACCGAAGAGTGCATCTCCTACTGCACGAATTATCTAGGCATCGAGAACCCCGTTGGTCTGCCCGTCAACAGGTACCTCGGCAGGCTCGCTGGATGGGGTCACCGTGAGGGTCGCCGCGAAATGCATGTCGACTTCGAGGGTCGACTCGCCGACTTTGAAAGAGCAAACCTAGTCGCGCTACAACACATAGACGTGGTCGATCCTTGGGTGGTAGAGCACAAAACCTTAATTTAGAAGACGTACAATGACCGAGGCCAACAGAGGAAAGACGGAGATATACTCAAAGAGCACAACTCATGTTTTACGCGTTGGTTCAAGCAGAAGCTTCTGTCGTACCCTTTACATGAGGATTCTTCCGCGGAAGAACAACTCATATTCGCCTTGTCACAGGGCGCCGAGCACAACCTGATGACCTATGAGGCGTACGATATCAACGGCTACACATTCTACACCGAGGCCAAGGACATGAAGAGCGATCGTTATCAGAACTCTGGGGTAACGATGGAATCCTACACCGGTAACGACAAGGACAGATACTACGGAAGGATCGAGGAGATCTGGGAGCTGAGCTACGCTGGAGAGAAGGTCCCGATGTTCCGTGTCAGATGGGCCAAGAGCGTCCTAAAAGAAGACCGGTATTTCACCACCATGGTTATACCCGAAGCCAAATCCAAGACCGCAGGCGCAAACGTCACCGCGAAAAATGAGCCATGGGTACTAGCTTCCCAAGTGGACCAATGCTTCTTCATTACCGACCCGTCAAAGCCCAGTCGTGTTGTCGTGAGGAGAGGCAAAAGGTAGATCATCGGAATGGATGGAGTAGCCAATGAGCAAGACTTCGACAAGTACGGCGACCCGAGAATCGAACATGACGACGATGATGAAGTAGCAGCATACACCACAAGAAGAAGCAGGACCACCCTACCTAAAGGACGTCCTTTCCACAGAAGAACTCCATTTGCGAAAAAGAAGGGCAAGAAGATTGTGAACAGATAGCTAGCTAAGATCGATTGTATTTAAATCGTAGCCTTCATTTCTCGATTGTATTTCATGGGCACTTTTTGAACTATCATGAATATTTTTAAATTTCATGGACACTCGATCTCGATCCCCCTCCATCTCGATCGCTAGCTATCCCACCTTGCCAGATCCGGTCCCCCTCGCCGCCGAGCACCCCCCGGTCCACCGGCCCCCCGCACCCCGCGCACCCTCTCCCGCTCCACCGGCATTACTGTTTGATGATATTTTTTAAAAAATTTGTCACATCCTAGCTAGTTCATGCATTATAGTGTTGCATCATGTCTACATTTCACAGAAACCTGAAATGGGGAATGCCAGAAACCCCCAGCACCCCCCTGGAACAACTAGGGTTTACTAAAATTCTTTTCAATGAACCTGAAATGCCCTCCATAAATGTTCACCATCCTTGGTCTTGGCTAAAACCTCTGCCAAAAATGGTTTCATATTTTTGGAGGCCATTTTGGATTTTTGCACAAGCCATAAGTATTTGCATTTGGGCATTTTAAATGCTATAAATATTTTTAAATGCCCAAATAATTTTGAAAGTATTTTTAGGCTGTTGGGAATAATCTCAAAGGTGCCTCAGAATATTTTCAGGATTTTTCCAAATGAAATAGTATTTTTACTATTTCAAAACACAGTACAGAAATAATCAAAAAAGAGAAAGAAAACAGAAAGCAGAAACTTACCTGGCAGCCCACCTAGCGGCCCAGCACTGTGCTGGCCCGCGCCAGCGAGCTGCTTGCTCTCGCCAGAGCAGGCAGACAGGTGACGCGGCGAGCGCGAGCTCGCCACCACGCCAGCTGCTTGCCGCCCTCGCCGCGGACGAGCTGGACGACCTTCCTCGACGCGCCCCGAGCCCCTGGACATCGTCACTCTCCCCCATCGCCTCTCCCTCGCCCTTTCCCCACCATGGCCGACGCCGCCGTAGACACCTCACCGGAGTAACCGTGGCCACCGTCGACCTCGCGCCATTCCACTGTGTCCTACAGCTCTGCCGTCGCCCACTCCTTCGAGCAAGCCGAGCCCCGAGCGCTCGTTTGCCCCGAAGCTCCGCCACCGACATCGCCTTCGCCGCTCCCCGTCGGAGATCCCCTCCGCCATCGCCACTGCTACAGCTCGTCTCCGACCCCGCCGCCTGCTCCGTCGCAACCGCCGTGAGCATGGCCACCTTCCCATCCTCCCCTCTCTCTCTCTCGAGCTCTGTAGCCACCGCACGAAGATCACCCGAACGCGCCGCCGTACGAGCTCGTCGCCGACGAGGCTCCGGCCATCCAACGGCCGCACCACCGTAGCCATTAGCTTCACCGCAACGCCAGGAACCCGTAGCGCCATCGCATGTCCCTCGCCGTGCTCTCCAGCTACGGTTTCAACCACGCCCGTACTCCGGCAGCCGCACGGCTCGTCGCCGGCGTCGATTCCGGCAACCCCGAGCTCCACTACCACCACCAGTCGACGCGGTTCGCCCCCAGCTACACGTAGGTGCTCTCCGCCGTCCTTTTGGTCGCCGGAGGAGCAAACCCGCACACCACCGCCGCGTCTGGACGTCGCCGGCGGCTAAACGCCGGCGAGTCAGCGTGGTTTGACCACGGTTTGACCCCCCAGGGTCAGTGACAAGTGGGGCCCGCCTGCTAATTAAATCTGGGTTAAAGTTAAAACTAATCCTAATTAACTAATTACCTAACCGTGACACTGACACAGGGGACCCACCCGTCAGGTTTGACCTGGACGACCCCGCTGACGTCACACTGACGTCAGGCTGACGCAATAAAACATTTACTGGAATTATTCTTATATTGGAAATTCCAGAAATTATCACAAACTTCAAAAAATCATAGAAAATAATCTATAGCTCAGAATGAAAAGATTTATATATGAAAAATGATCAGAAAAATCCATTCTATCCATCTGTACTGGTTTCATGCATGATTAAGCAAGTTAACCTACTGTTTTATACAGAACAAGATAAGGCATTATTATGGGCCATTTATGAACTTGGAATTTGAATCTTTGATTCAAATTAGTCCAAACCTTTCTGGCCTTAGTTGCATTAGCCCAATACATCCATTTTGCCATGTCTCATGCATGCATCATATTGTTGCACTTGCTTGGTGTTGATTGTGCTTCGGTATGCTCATCGTGGTAGGTCCTGCCTCCGAGGATATTCACGGGTATCCAACTGAAGGGCAGTATCCCACCACCACTCTGTCAGGCAAGCAACCCATTGATCATTTCGATACAAACCCATCTTCTCGCTTCTGCTCTCGTTTACTGCATTAAGACAACGCGATTCAAACTGCTGTGTGTGTTGCGGTAGTTGAACCCACTTTCCTCTGCATGACCTGTCATTGCCACAGTAACTAGATGAAACCCACTAGCATGTGTAGGAGTTGATTGAGCCATGTTGTGTTCCTACAATGCTGTGCTTGCTATGCTTAGAGTTGTGTCAGGTCTGGGTCATCAGGGTGATGAACTAGAGTGAAAGTGCGTGTGTCGGTAATGAGAGTGAAGTGTGGAATACGATTTGGTAAAGGTATCGATGGGAGGCCATGTAGGAGTACATGGTGGGTTGTTTCATTGAGACCGTCCCTAAGAACTGAGATCTGTATGCGTGATTTAAGATTCAGCTACTACCACACATTGGGCCCGAAACCAATGGACCCCCTCGGCTTCTTATTCACCCTTGTCCTCTGTCCAGGAGTTGCACGTAGTTTCTGGTGTTTGTAGTAAGCTGGAGGCCGTGGACAGCGCTGACCAAGGGGTGGGCTGTGATGCGGTAGGCTCGTGGCACGGTGTACCGAGTCGCCCGTTTGGTGTCCGGGAACCCTGCACACATCGTTTGGGGCCGTATGTGGAAACCTCGGCCGGACTCCCTGCGGATGGAACCTGAATAGGCGATAAACCTGGACTAGAGACTCGAGTGTTTAGGTAGGCTGTGGCCGACACCCACGTTGGGCTTCCGCTTGAAGGTTGCCGAGTACACGTCGTGTAGCGACGGTAAGTGGTGAGAGCGTGTGTGACGAAGTACACCCCTGCAGGGTATGAAACTATTCGAATAGCCGCGTCCGCGGTAAAGGACTACTTGGTCGCTTACGCAGTTCATAGACAAGTAAATGGATACTACTAAAAGCCTTAAGATAAGTGTGAGTACCGCGGATGGCCCTCTCGTTGGATGACGAGGGAGGATCCACGGTGGAGTATTGAGTTGGTGATTAGTGGACTCGTGTGAGAAAACTATTTCACAAGTGGTGTATCGTAGGATAGCTTAGCCAAGAGTCAAAGCTGGCTTGCTGCAATAACCCCACTACCTTCTTGAGAATGAACATGTATAGTAGGATCTGTTGTAAGACTTGCTGAGTACGTTTGTACTCATGTTGCTTTAATTACTGTTTTCAGACGACAACACCGCCCCTTCTGACGGGTTCTACGTAGAACTCGACGACGACGAGTGACTTGCCACCCAGGTGGTGATCTAGGCTTGTGAAGGGCCTATGTAGATAGACAGGCTTCGTCAAGCCTTCTTTCTTCTAGTGTCTGTACCCAGACAGTTTGCTTCCGCATGTGCTTGTATGATTGTATGACTTGAGTGTTGGGTCATGCGACCCCTATCTGTATGAACAAGTTATGTAAGGCTCTCCGGAGCCCCTTAAATAAAGTACTTGAGTTGTAGAGTTTTGTTGTTATGCCATGTTGTATTCGCGCATATCGAGCATATTGTGTGTATGTTTGAAATGCTTGGTATGTGTGGGATCCGACAATCTAGTTGTCTATCTTTAGCAGCCTCTCTTATGGGGAAATGTAGTCTGGTGCCTCCTTGAGCCATAGTAGTCCGCTACAGCCCGGTTCACCGGAGTCCTGCTAGCCCAGCACTACTGCTCTGGACACTTGACTGGCCGGCATGTGAGTCATATCGTTCCTGTGTCTGTCCCTTCGGGGAAATGTCACACGGTGACATCCGGAGTCCTGCCTAGCCTGCTACAGCCCAGGTTCCCGGAGTCCTGTTAGCCCAGTGCTACAGCCCGGATTCACACGCTGCTGACCGACATGTTCGATGTTGATTCATGTATGCCTGTCCCCATACGTTAGTGCCGCTTTGGGTTCACGACTAGCCATGTCGGCCCGGGTTCTCTGTCATATGGATGCTAGCGACATTGTCATATACGTGAGCCAAAAGGCGCAAACGGTCCCGGGCCATGGTAAGGCGACACCCGTGGGAGTACCGTGCGTGAGGCCGCAATGTGATATGAGGTGTTACAGGCTAGAGCAGGACTGCCTGTAGGTGCGATAAGCCAAACTGGTCGATGTCGAGTCTAGAAATGCTTTAGTTATATGTAGGGGAATTGATTGTGGGAGGGAACGTAAGGTGCTTTTACTCCTTTACCTCATGCCCTCTGATCTGAGTCATTCTCTTCTCATTCTACGTGGGTTAAGGACTAGGCTCTCTCCTCTCTATCAGGTTCACGTGTTACTAATCCGTAGTAACTTATAGGATTGTTGGTTCCATGCTTCGGTTCAGTTTCTACTACCCTAGTATGTTGTCGGTTGAACCAGAACCTTGACATGATGTTGTTGAGTGGTATTGCAAAACTGTTGCGAATGTCTCAAATCCTTTTTCGACAATTTACAGCTGTTATGCTGTCCGAATTCTCCTAGTAATACTAATGCCTTGCATCATTTCGTGCTTTCAGATGGCCACCCGTTCCCAGAACCAAGTGGTTCGTCTGACCCGGTGCATCGGCGTACCTGGTCACACGGCCATGTTGGTCCGAGTGATGGTTGAGACAGGCTATCGTTGGTATCCCGAGTATACCGTCGAGGAGCAGTTCCGAGACTTTAACCAAAGTCAATATCTTTGCACCGTCAGGATTTATCCATCCTATCCCGGAGCCACTGAACCCCTCCATTGCTCTTATGGACTTGGGGTTACTATCGAGATGTCTGTGCAGGACGCAGCTTACTCAATGATGACTATCATGCGAGCCAAAACTGCTTTGCTTCAGAACACCGACTACCGCTACATGCCAGCAGCACTCCCTGGGGCACAGGGGTACTATCAGGCTGCTTACTGTGATTCTACCCATGAGGACTCACTACTCCGCACCACCACTGAGATGCTTGAGGACAAGGACCGTGAGAATCGTGCCTTGCGAATGGAGCTCTTTAATGCTCGTGCTGATCACTGGGCCACTCTGACACGGTTTGCACCTGCCGTGCAAGCTGGGTTCATGGACATGAGGGACTTATACCCCGTGCGATCTGGTCTGCCAGAATGTATGGAATGGTGTGATGTAGGAGGCATCACCCCTCCTCGTGGACCCCGTCTGCCACCGTTTGTTGGACCAAGGCCACACCCGAGTCCCTATGGACTGCAGGCTCCACTAGACCGTCTGTTTCCGGATGATCATGGTCAGCTTCCAGGACATGGTGGTGACTTCTATGAGGATTACTACGGAGACGTCTGAGTTGGCAGTAGATCTACTAGTATTGTAACAGTTGTAATCTCCACAGTCCTGCGTGTCTTGTGGAATACAACTTGGTGTGTATCACGTTCCGGAGGTGTAGAAAAATAATGTATAGGAGCTTGGAATGCCTCTGATGAGATGTATCGTCTTTCATCGTAGTTGTACCTTAGCCTGGGCTTGTACTAAACTATGTATGGCGTGTATGACCGTTGGTATATGTATGTTGCTATGTTACCATGTCATACTGATGGTCATCTCTGCATTCCGCGTTATCCATTACATTCCGCTTTTCCCTATCAAGATTTAGCCATCCTCGTCTAAATCGTTGCCTTGTTTCTCCTAGGATGGTTAACACCCGCAACAACCCTGCTGTCCAGGCGCAGGATGAAGCCAATGCAGCCAGGGCGGAGGATCTGCCCCAACCGCCTTCACTGGCCGAAGTTATGCTGGAGGCAGAAAGAAACAAGCGTGAGACTAACCGCTTGCTAGAGCGAATTGAGCAGAATACTGCACGTCACCAGAGGAACGACCTGGTGTCCCTCAATGACTTTATCAAGTTGTACCCACCGAAGTTCAATCATTCCGTCGAGCCCCTTGATGCGGATGACTGGATTCGCAGCATCACCCATAAGCTACGTTCTGCCAACGTAGCCGAAGCTGATAAGGTTACCTACGCTGCCTATCACCTCGAAGGCCCTGCTAGCCTTTGGTGGGAGAACTTTGAGGCTATGCGCCCAGCTGGCCAAATCACTACTTGGGCTGAATTCAGTGAGGCTTTCCGTGAGCATCACATCCCGGAGGGTCTCATAGATCGCAAGCGCGAAGAATTCTGCAACTTCACCCAAGGCAGACTGACCGTGGATGCATACAGCCGTGAGTTTGGAAATCTAGCACGCTATGCTCCTGAAGAGGTATCCACCGACGCCAAGAAGCAGGCAAGGTTCCGCAAGGGACTTAGCCCCGAGCTTCGCCGTGATCTCCGTCTGCATGAGTGTACCTCTTTCCAAAAGTTGGTCAATAAGGCCATCAGTGCCGAGACAGGACAAACTGACTATGACGCTACACGCAAGCACTCTCGTGACTTTGGTTCCTCATCTGGCTCCGGATCCCAGAAGCGCCGGGTCTGGATTCCAAATACTGCTCTACCACCCAGGTTCACTCCGAGGCCATCCTTCGAGGCGCCTCGCCCCAACCAGCAGCATGCACCGCCCAAAGTCTATGGTGGCCCCACTGCTAATGCTGCTCCACGCCCCAATATTGTGACATGCTTCAAGTGTGGAGAAACGGGTCACTATCAGCGCGAGTGCCCCCGAAACAACCTCAATCAACCTGGACAGTCCGTTGGCCGTGGTAAGCCAGCAGGAAAGACTTACTACGCCAAGCCAGCCACCACAGCACGTGGCCATGTCAACTATGTTTCAGCTGAAGAAACTCATGAGGATCCCAACGTCGTCCTTGGTAGGCTCCTTGTTAATTGCCATCCGGCAACTGTTCTTTTCGATACTGGAGCATCTCATTCATTTATCTCTGAGAGCTATGCTCGATTACACAACACCACATTCTGCGACATGCCCACTTCCATGGTAATCCAAACCCCTGGTTCTAAGTGGCAAACCTGTAAGATAAGCCATGGCAATGAAATTCTTGTTGACAGATTGGTCTTCCTTGCATCACTAATAGCTCTCAAGTCCTCGGACATAAACATCATCTTGGGTATGGACTGGATGTCAGCTCATTATGCTAAGATTGATTGCTCTACTAGAACTGTTCAACTCACCCATCCGTCGGGCAAGACAGTCAATGTTTTGACCCGAGTGTCTAAACGTCAGCTCTACCCATTAAATGCCAACCCTCTTCCAGACCACGAAGATGTGCCGGTAGTCTGTGACTTCCCGGATGTCTTCCCTGAAGAACTGCCAGGTATTCCACCTGACAGAGATGTTGAGTTCGTGATAGACCTCGTTCCAGGAACCGTCCCAATCTCTAGAAGACCCTATAAGATGGCACCCCTAGAGCTAGCCGAGCTTAAGAAACAACTCGATGAGTCCTTGAAAAAGGGTTTCATCCGTCCTAGTTCTTCTCCGTGGGCTTGCCCCGTCCTCTTCGTCAAGAAGAAGGATGGTACGGATCGGATGGTTGTAGATTACCGACCCGTCAACCTAGTCACAATCAAGAACAAGTATCCGCTTCTCAGGATCAACGACCTGTATGATCAGCTCGCTGGATCCTCAGTCTTCTCTAAGATGGATTTGAGGTTGGGCTACCATCAAATCAAAATCAAGAATGGGGACATTCCTAAAACGGCCTTTGTTACTCGTTATGGCCAATACGAGTATACAGTCATGTCCTTCGGGTTAACCAATGCTCCAGCCACTTTCTCTCGGTTAATGAACTCAATCTTCATGGAGTATTTGGATAAATTCGTCGTAGTATACCTCGATGATATACTCATCTACTCCAAGAACGAGGCAGAACATGCCGAGCATCTAAGGCTAGTACTAACGAAACTTCGAGAGCATCGCCTTTATGCCAAATTCTCCAAGTGTGAATTCTGGTTGCCCGAAGTGACCTACCTAGGCCACGTGATCTCTGGTAAAGGTATTGCTGTCAATCCCGAGCGAGTTCAAGCCATCCTTGACTGGACTCCCCCTGAAACGGTTAAACAAGTTCGGAGTTTCCTTGGCTTAGCGAGCTACTGCCGTCGCTTTGTCGAGAATTTCTCCAAGGTTGCCAAACCTCTAACCGAACTCCTCAAGAAAGATAAGAAGTTCGAGTGGACCCCACAGTGCGAGTTCAGCTTTCAGGAACTGAAAAGACGCCTGACGTCTGCCCCCGTACTCGTACCACCAGATTTTTCTAAAGACTTTGTTATTTATTGCGACGCCTCGCGACAAGGACTAGGTTGCATACTCATGCAAGACCGTCATGTGATTGCCTACGCTTCCCGACAGTTGCGTCCACATGAGGATAATTATCCTACACATGATCTAGAGCTTGCAGCCGTAGTCCATGCACTCAAAACATGGCGACATTACCTTCTCGGTAACCGTTGCGAGATTTTCACCGACCATCAGAGTCTGAAATACATTTTCACTCAACCGGATTTGAATCTCAGGCAAAGACGTTGGGTCGAGTTGATCTCAGACTACGACTTAGAAATAACTTACACCCCGGGCAAAGCCAACGTCATGGCTGATGCGCTAAGCCGTAAATCCTATTGTAACAACTTGATGTTACAACAAAGCCAACCACTTCTCCACGAGGAATTCTGTAAGCTTAACCTTCACCTTGTTCCTCAAGGATTTCTATCTACCCTGGTGGCGAAACCTACCCTTACGGATCAGATCATCCAAGCTCAGAAGGTAGATCCAGGGATCTCCCGTATTAAGAGAAACATCAAGAAAGGAGTTGCGGATTGTTTCTCCGTTGATGACCAAGGTGTTGTGTTCTTTGGAGACCGCCTAGTGGTTCCCAAGGTACGCAACCTGAGGCGATTGATCCTTAAGGAAGCTCATGAATCTCCTCTCACCATTCATCCCGGTAGTACTAAAATGTATCAGGACCTACGCCAGAGGTTTTGGTGGACTAGGATGAAGAGAGAAATTGCTCAATACATTGCTAATTGCGACGTCTGCCGTCGTGTTAAAGCAAAGCATCAACGGCCTGCTGGCACCCTTCAGCCTCTGGCTATTCCTGAATGGAAATGGGATAAAATCGGTATGGATTTCATTACCGGGTTCCCCAGGACCAAGAGAGGGAATAATGCTATCTTCGTTGTTGTCGATCGTCTTTCCAAAGTAGCCCACTTCCTACCTGTTCGTGAGAGTATAACCGCTAGCCAGCTAGCAGACTTGTACATCTCCCGAATAGTGTCTCTTCATGGTGTTCCATTGGAAATTAACTCAGACCGCGGAAGTCTCTTCACCTCTCGATTTTGGGAAAGCTTCCAAAATGCAATGGGAACTCGTCTCTCTTTTAGCACCGCTTTTCACCCTCAATCAAGTGGTCAGGTAGAACGAGTTAATCAAATTCTGGAGGATATGCTCCGAGCTTCTGTCATCTCCTTCGGCATGGATTGGGAGAAATGCCTTCCATTCGCCGAGTTCGCTTATAACAATAGTTACCAAGCTAGCTTGGGCAAAGCCCCTTTCGAGGTTCTCTATGGACGAAAATGTTGAACGCCTCTTAACTGGTCAGAAACAGGGGAAAGACAACTCTTTGGCCCGGATATGATTCAGGAAGCAGAAGAGCAGGTTCGCATTATTCGTGAGAAATTGAAAACAGCCCAATCTCGCCAAAAGAGCCATTATGATCGCAAACATAAGGCTATGACTTTTGAGGTTGACGAGAAGGCTTACCTTCGGGTGACTCCTTTAAAGGGAACCCATCGATTCGGTATCAAAGGCAAATTGGCTCCTCGTTACATTGGACCCTTTCGCATTCTCGCCAAGCGAGGAGAAGTTGCCTACCAATTGGAACTACCTCCGCATCTTTCCAAGGTTCATGACGTCTTCCACGTTTCCCAACTCAGGCGTTGCTTCTCGGATCCTATCCGTGGAGTGGACCACGAAACGCTTGATCTCCAAGATAATCTCACATACCGGGAGTATCCCGTTCGAATCCTTGATCAAGCCGAGCGTACCACTCGACGCCAAAACATCAAGTTTCTCAAGGTTCAATGGTCACACCATTCCGAGAAAGAAGCTACTTGGGAAAGGGAGGATCGTCTTCGACTTGAGTACCCCACCTTCTTCCCAACGGATCCTAAATCTCGGGACGAGATTCTTTCGAGTGGGGGTGAGTTGTCACATCCTAGCTAGTTCATGCATTAGAGTGTTGCATCATGTCTACATTTCACAGAAACCTGAAATGGGGAATGCCAGAAACCCCCAGCACCCCCCCTGGAACAACTAGGGTTTACTAAAATTCTTTTCAATGAACCTGAAATGCCCTCCATAAATGTTCACGTTCCTTGGTCTTGGCTAAAACCTCTGCCAAAAATGGTTTCATATTTTTGGAGGCCATTTTGGATTTTTGCACAAGCCATAAGTATTTGCATTTGGGCATTTTAAATGCTATAAATATTTTTAAATGCCCAAATAATTTTGAAAGTATTTTTAGGCTGTTGGGAATAATCTCAAAGGTGCCTCAGAATATTTTCAGTATTTTTCCAAATGAAATAGTATTTTTACTATTTCAAAACACAGTGCAGAAATAATCAAAAAGGAGAAAGAAAACAGAAAGCAGAAACTTACCTGGCAGCCCACCTGGCGGCCCAGCACTGTGCTGGCCCGCGCCAGCGAGCTGCTTGCTCTCGCCAGAGCAGGCAGACAGGTGACGCGGCGAGCGCGAGCTCGCCACCGCGCCAGCTGCTTGCCGCCCTCGCCGCGGACGAGCTGGACGACCTTCCTCGACGCGCCCCGAGCCCCTGGACATCGTCACTCTCCCCCATCGCCTCTCCCTTGCCCTTTCCCCACCATGGCCAACGCCGCCGCAGACACCTCACCGGAGTAACCGTGGCCACCGTCGACCTCGCGCCATTCCACTGTGTCCTACAGCTCTGCCGTCGCCCACTCCTTCGAGCAAGCCGAGCCCCGAGCGCTCGTTTGCCCCGAAGCTCCGCCACCGACCTCGCCTTCGCCGCTCCCCGTCGGAGATCCCCTCCGCCGTCGCCACTGCTACAGCTCGTCTCCGACCCCGCCGCCTGCTCCGTCGCAACCGCCGTGAGCATGGCCACCTTCCCATCCTCCCCTCTCTCTCTCTCTCGCTCTGTAGCCACCGCACGAAGCTCACCCGAACGCGCCGCCGTACGAGCTCGTCGCCGACGAGGCTCCGGCCATCCAACGGCCGCACCACCGTAGCCATTAGCTTCACCGCAACGCCAGGAACCCATAGCGCCATCGCATGTCCCTCGCCGTGCTCTCCAGCTACGGTTTCAACCACGCCCGTACTCTGGCAGCCGCACAGCTCGTCGCCGGCGTCGATTCCGGCAACCCCGAGCTCCACTACCACCACCAGTCGACGCGGTTCGCCCCCAGCTACACGTAGGTGCTCTCCGCCGTCCTTTTGGTCGCCGGAGGAGCAAACCCGCACACCACCGCCGTGTCTGGACGTCGCCGGCGGCTAAACGCCGGCGAGTCAGCGTGGTTTGACCACGGTTTGACCCCCCAGGGTCACTGACAAGTGGGGCCCGCCTGCTAATTAAATCTGGGTTAAAGTTAAAACTAATCCTAATTAACTAATTACCTAACCGTGACACTGACACAGGGGACCCACCCGTCAGGTTTGACCTGGACGACCCTGCTGACCCGCTGACGTCACACTGACGTCAGGCTGACGCAATAAAACATTTACTGGAATTATTCTTATATTGGAAATTCCAGAAATTATCACAAACTTCAAAAAATCATAGAAAATAATCTGTAGCTCAGAATGAAAAGATTTATATATGAAAAATGATCAGAAAAATCCATTCTATCCATCTGTACTGGTTTCATGCATGATTAAGCAAGTTAACCTACTGTTTTATACAGAACAAGATAAGGCATTATTATGGGCCATTTATGAACTTGGAATTTGAATCTTTGATTCAAATTAGTCCAAACCTTTCTGGCCTTAGTTGCATTAGCCCAATACATCCATTTTGCCATGTCTCATGCATGCATCATATTGTTGCACTTGCTTGGTGTTGATTGTGCTTCGGTATGCTCATCGTGGTAGGTCCTGCCTCCGAGGATATTCACGGGTATCCAACTGAAGGGCAGTATCCCACCACCACTCTGTCAGGCAAGCAACCCATTGATCATTTCGATACAAACCCATCTTCTCGCTTCTGCTCTCGTTTACTACATTGACAACGCGATTCAAACTGCTGTGTGTGTTGCGGTAGTTGAACCCACTTTCCTCTGCATGACCTGTCATTGCCACAGTAACTAGATGAAACCCACTAGCATGTGTAGGAGTTGATTGAGCCATGTTGTGTTCCTACAATGCTATGCTTGCTACGCTTAGAGTTGTGTCAGGTCTGGCTCATCAGGGTGATGAACTAGAGTGAAAGTGCGTGTGTCAGTAATGAGAGTGAAGTGTGGAATACGATTTGGTAAAGGTATCGATGGGAGGCCATGTAGGAGTACATGGTGGGTTGTTTCATTGAGACCGTCCCTAAGAACTGAGATCTGTATGCGTGATTTAAGATTCAGCTACTACCACACGTTGGGCCCGAAACCAATGGACCCCCTCGGCTTCTTATTCACCCTTGTCCTCTGTCCAGGAGTTGCACGTAGTTTCTGGTGTTTGTAGTAAGCTGGAGGCCGTGGACAGCGCTCACCAAGGGGTGGGCTGTGATGCGGTAGGCTCGTGGCACGGTGTACCGAGTCGCCCGTTTGGTGTCTGGGAACCCTGCACACATCGTTCGGGGCCGTATGTGGAAACCTTGGCCTGACTCCCTGCGGATGGAACCTGAATAGGCGATAAACCTGGACTAGATACTCGAGTGTTTAGGTAGGCTGTGGCCGACACCCACGTTGGGCTTCCGCTTGAAGGTTGCCGAGTACACGTCGTGTAGCGACGGTAAGTGGTGAGAGCGTGTGTGACGAAGTACACCCCTGCAGGGTATGAAACTATTCGAATAGCCGCGTCCGCGGTAAAGGACTACTTGGTCGCTTATGCAGTTCATAGACAAGTAAATGGATACTACTAAAAGCCTCAAGATAAGTGTGAGTACCGTGGATGGCCCTCTCGTTGGATGACGAGGGAGGATCCACGGTGGAGTATTGAGTTGGTGATTAGTGGACTCGTGTGAGAAAACTATTTCACAAGTGGTGTATCGTAGGATAGCTTAGCCAAGAGTCAAAGCTGGCTTGCTGCAATAACCCCACTACCTTCTTGAGAATGAACATGTATAGTAGGATCTGTTGTAAGACTTGCTGAGTACCTTTGTACTCATGTTGCTTTAATTAATGTTTTCAGACGACAACACCGCCCCTTCTGACGGGTTCTACGTAGAACTCGACGACGACGAGTGACTTGCCACCCAGGTGGTGATCTAGGCTTGTGAAGGGCCTATGTAGATAGACAGGCTTCGTCAAGCCTTCTTTGTTCTAGTGTCTGTACCCAGACAGTTTGCTTCCGCATGTGCTTGTATGATTGTATGACTTGAGTGTTGGGTCATGCGACCCCTATCTGTATGAACAAGTTATGTAAGGCTCTCCGGAGCCCCTTAAATAAAGTACTTGAGTTGTAGAGTTTTGTTGTGATGCCATGTTGTATTCGCGCATATCGAGCATATTATGTGTATGTTTGAAATGCTTGGTATGTGTGGGATCCGACAATCTAGTTGTCTATCTTTAGCAGCCTCTCTTATGGGGAAATGTAGTCTGGTGCCTCCTTGAGCCATAGTAGTCCGCTACAGCTCGGTTCACCGGAGTCCTGCTAGCCCAGCACTACTGCTCTGGACACTTGACTGGCCGGCATGTGAGTCATATCGTTCCTGTGTCTGTCCCTTCGGGGAAATGTCACACGGTGACATCCGGAGTCCTGCCTAGCCTGCTACAGCTCGGGTTCCCGGAGTCCTGTTAGCCCAGTGCTACAGCCCGGATTCACACGCTGCTGACCGACATGTTCGATGTTGATTCATGTATGCCTGTCCCCATACGTTAGTGCCGCTTTGGGTTCACGACTAGCCATGTCGGCCCGGGTTCTCTGTCATATGGATGCTAGCGACATTGTCATATACGTGAGCCAAAAGGCGCAAACGGTCCCGGGCCATGGTAAGGCGACACCCGTGGGAGTACCGTGCGTGAGGCCGCAATGTGATATGAGGTGTTACAGGCTATATCGGTGTGACTTGGAATCGGGGTCCTGACAAAATTATTACTGTCTTATAAAAAAATATTGCTTTTATGATTTAAACAAGTTTGAACATATTTAAACACAAATAAATCTCAAACAGCATTTTAAATGCATAAAAAAAATTGTGGAGCCTGGGAATCGAACCCAGGACCTCCTGGTGTGAGAACTGGCTGCTGACCAGTCGAACTAGTAGAGGGAACTTGGTGTGGATCAGGTAAGGTGGAAGATAACCTGTTGGCTCGAGCAGAAATCAAAAAAATATACTAATGGCGCACCAGGGTGAGGTGCGCCATTAGTATGGATGTACTTATGGCGCACCAGGGTGAGGTGCGCCATTAGTATGGATGTACCTGTTGGATAACCTATCCCCTCTCTCTCCCTCGCCCTCGCCCTCGATCCCCTTCCCCTCTCCTCTCCCGACGCCGCTGCCCCGCCGCCTCGACGCCGCCCCGTCGTCCTCGTCTCCGCCCCGACGCCCCGACGCCGCGACGCTGCCCTCTCCTCTCCCGCCGCCCCGTCGTCCTCGTCTCCTCGGCGCCGCTCTCCTCGTCTCCTCGGAGCACCACCACCACCCGGACCTCGTCGCCTCCCGGACCTCGTCGCACCACCACCAACATCCACAGCGTCGACGTCTTCGTCCCCGACGACGCCCCCGTCTTCTACGCCCGCAGGTTCCCCATCCAAATCACCCCCGCCTCCATTTACCTAAAATTCATTTAATGAATTCCTTAAAATGTTCTAGTCACAGTCCATTTGTAAATACTGAATTGAGTGTTGTTTGATTTTTGAAAAAAAAAGTCATAGGTGTCTGATATTAGCCAAACTTATTTGATGAATCCTTGCATCCCTCTTTGGATTTTTATTTACACTTTCTGTTCGAGTTAATTTTGTTCAGCAGTCTTAAGATGCTCTGCTTACCATCTAAGATATAATATAAATATTTGATCTCACCGTCCAAGGTCACGGATGAATATTTTAGTCAAGATTTGAAGTCAAAATGAAAATAAGAACCATAGCTTTGATGTGTAGTCTAGCCAAATAGAAACCTAGATAGCATTAGTTAAAATTATATCTTTATTTATTTACCATTGTGCTTTAATGGCAATATATGATATACCTTCTCATTTCAACAGCCTGCAAATTTCATATTTTTAGCCCTATATGGTCATTTATAGGCTTTCACCTATTAATAGTAGGCACGAGTCATTGGATCATCAAAAATTAACGGCTAATATTAACTCAGTAGTGTCTTAAAATTTCTCAATTTTGTTTGCCAAAAAATAACCTCTGGGTGTAATGAGCAGATAATGAAGAACATATTTGTGTTTCCAAGTAAATACAGTACCTCCTGCTGTAACTGCTGAGTTCTGAGACAGCACTCTTTTCTTTTAATTTTCAGAACATTTACAGTCTTGCTCACTACTCTGATTCTTCTTTATCAGTGGATGCAAAGACAAAAACAAGTGCTTTTAGGACTTCATGTTTTGAAACCAGTTAAATCATATAGTTTCTGTTATTTTTTCTCATGCTCCTGTTCTCTGAACATATTAGCTGGAAGCATCACATAGTTTGTTAGCTTTTTACAGACAAGTGTGCTTTGATTTTTGTTTAAGATTGCAGCTATCTTCATGTTGTTTGTTCCATAAATATTCTTATATACCATCAAAATAACTTTTGTTAATTATGTTCAGTACTGATGAATTTTTCATTGACTATTTTGAACACTGTCATTCTCAAGTTAAGTTTGTACTCTGTAACCTCATAAAGAGCAATATATTTGTTTGGTTGTCTTCTGTTAACAATATTTACCCCTGTTCTTTCATGTGCAATTTGTAATCATCTATCTAACCATGTTTTCCATTAGAAGTTAGAACGTGTCTGTTTGTCTATTCTAAAACTAAGGTGTAGCATCCAAGAGCTTGTCTTCATTTAGTATGCTTCAGTTTATCTATTGTGGATTACTCTCTCCATTCCAAATTAATTGAAGTTCTAGCTTTGTCCTTATTCAAATTTGACCAAGTCCATAAGAAAAATATATCAAGACCTACAACGCCAAATTAGTTTCATTGCACTGAAAACTAAGTTTCTGATTTATTTTGTTATAGAAGTGTATTTAGTTAGTTACTTACTCCTGGTAGCTAATAAGTGGTTATTCTTTGGACTTGGGTGGTGTATGTATAAAAAAACAGTAGCAAATAAAAAAAGCAGTAGCAAATTAAAAAAACAGTAGCAAAAAATTAGGTATAAAAACAGTAGCAAATATAGCTAGGGCAATTTTGTTTAGGTATAAAAAACAGTAGCTACAATTTGTAAAAAGCATGAGCAACTGAAAAATCATCCTGAAATATAGCTAGGACAAACTTCAGTCTTTTTTTTGTTTCTAACAGAAACTACATTAGTAAATATTTCCTGAAGTAAATATTTTCAGTCATTACAAATATGATACTGCTTGGAGATGATACTGCTTGGAGATGCATATATTGTTTCACCTCTTCACATGCCAATGTATTTTCCATGTTGTGATGGAGGCCTTTTTTGCCTTGTCCACCCGAGAGGCCCTTGAGTTTGCCGGAATGTCGATTAACTTCCGTTCCGGCAAATTCGGGTACTCCATATGTCCTATTTTCAGCAAAGGTCATGCTGAAATTTTCCGTGAATTTTAGCATGACTTTGCTAAAAATAGGACATATGGGGTACTTGTGACTAATGCATGGGCCGGGGTATCTTAGTAGGTACCACCTTTTTGACCAAACTTTGTTCCTATTTAGAGAGAAACATGGCCAACAACGATGAGGCCGGGGGTTCGAGCGTCAAGCCATTCTGGAAGCTGTCCCGGGAGATGGAGGAACAACCTCACTTGTATGAGGACGCCGCCTTCCCCACCGATCCTGAGACCACTGATGGTACCGCCGAGGATGACCCCACTGATGCCACCACTGATGGTGCCGCCAAGGATGCCACCACTGATGATGGCGGCGCATGCACAGATGGCAGCCAACCGAAGAGGCAACGGAAGGACCGGCGCCCGACCGTGCTCCGCACCCTCAAGGAGGAAGTTACTGAAGTGGACTCCGACGGGAATCCAACGGCGCCCGAACGAATAGTCAAGGGGTACTCGCTTCAGCTCGGGTGCATTCTCCGGAGCACCGTCTCGATCAACACCGAGAACCTGAGGCATCCTGACCGAGGGAATTTGCGCAACCTCCTCTTCACGAAGCTGCACGAACGATACAAGTTCCCCGCTGAATTTGAAAACACAAGCCTCAAAGGGAATAAAGTGAACAATGCTGCCCTCACGAAGATGAGCAAGGCCCTGTCTACTTGGAAAAGCAATGTGAAGAGAATGATCGAGAAAGGTGAGAGTTATGAGAAGATCAAGGAGAAAAATCCTTCGATCACCGAAGATGACTACAACGACTTCAAGATCAATTGCTCGAGCACCGCAAACTCCGAATCAAGTAAGTGGGGGAAAGAAATGCGGGAGCTGAACTTAGAGGAACACACACTCGGTCCCGGCAGTTACAGAGTGGCGGAGCCTATATGGGACAAGGAGGAGGCGGACCGTGCCGAGCAAGGCCTACCGCCCCTCTTTGATAAATACGGTGACAAGCAGACCAGGAACTTTGTCAGGGCCCGGTACAAGAAGGACCCGAAAACAAAGGAGCTTACCACGGATCCGAAGACCAGGGCGCTTGAGCTTGTTCTGGTAAGGAATACACCCCCTCGTAATTAGCTCCATATGGTTGCATTCTAATTAATGAAGCCAAATTTCTAAATGGTTCACATTCCTTCCGCAGGAGACTGAAAGCAGTAGCGCGGGGTCGACTAAGAGCAACCCTTGGGACACCACTCTAAATAGGGCGTTGAATGTAATGAAGAACAAGGATAAGCTCAGTAAGCCGACGTCAGCTGGTCGTGTGGCCGGCAAAGGCTTGTCGACAAAATGGTCGTCATACTATGACACTGCTGGGCGAAAGGACAAAAAGACCAGCTCGGAAAGCCAGGCGCGCGAGGTTCAAGAACTCAGGGCACAGGTGGCGCGGATTCCGGAGATTGTCCAAGAGCAAGTGCAACAACAACTCGGAGCGACGATCACCGCCATTGTGCCTACCTTGATCCAGGGGATTAGTGCGTGGATTGCGGGCGGCCAACAGGGGCCGCCCCCGATTCCTAGCTTCACGGCCAGCAACTCGCACAACGCGATGGCGGGGCCATTGGTGTCTCCGGCGGAGGCGGCATTGGTGTCTCCGATGCCGGCACGGGAGCTTAATGCACCCGGGTGTACGCCGGCCGGCACCTCTGCAGCAAGCGGCCCCTCCGTCAACTGCACGCCCGCCGTTGGCGGTGCCTCGACATTAGCAGAGCTCGACGCCATCATCACGGTAACTAATAAAGCCTCTCTCGGCCGAGGACTTCATCTCCTTGCCTTTGACTGGGCATCCCTAACGCCCTACATGTTTTCGCAGGGCGCCGCCGACGTTCCGTGCACTCTCCTGCACTTCGTGAACAACGAGTTGGTCGATGTCGCCAAGGGAAAAATCGTTCAACCGGGCAACCCCTTATTCCACGGTACCCAGATGCCACCCAACTTGTTTAGGGTTCAACTGGTTCGGGTGCTGCCAGGCTGCGACGAGGTGTTACCTCCGATTCGACCCATCGGGGCCGACGATGATGACGTGATGAACCTCAGCGCCTGCCTGAGCTGGCCCCTGCTTTGGCCGAAGAGCTAGATTCGTTTGGGGGCGGGGGACACCACCCCAAAGACAACACCGCTAGTCGTGCCGGCGCCAAGTCGGCCCCATGGCAAGACCGCCGCAACGGTGCCGGACATCCCTATGCCACTGGATCCAAACATGCATATGGCACAGGATCAGAACGACGACGACGATACATTTGCCAATGTCGATCAGTACTTTGCCGATCATGGGGATGGTGGCAACTTCATGGGGCCTCCTTCTCAAGAACCCAACCCAACAAAAGACGTGTGCGATCTAGCTGGTACCGCGGAGAAGCCAAGTTGCAACAGGCGTCGTCTGCAGTTCAGCTCTCAGGAGACGCCTCCAGCTGCCGACTTCACCGAGCCTCAGATAGGCGAGGTGCCAAATATGATCAGCCCCAACACACTCAAGAAGGCGGTCTGTGAGCAGAACTCGGTCCCATTACAGGAGATCAAGAAGAAGGCGCGCAAAAGAAAGACTAACAAGGGTGCGGGCCAGCCGGCACCGAGTACGATCCGTGCTCAGGACGGGCCACCTTCAACTGCGGATATCTCGAGGAGGGTGCATGTGGCGGGTAGGCCGATGCTACTGAGAAATATGCTCGATGCTGCTACCGGTGCTATGCGGAGTCTACATGACAGTGTTCTTTCTTTGGAGAAGCGGCGTCTCCGAGAGAAGGATGTGGCATACCCGGTTTTCGCGGCCAAGGTGCCAGAGGGCAAGGGCTTTGTGGATAACTCCACCGGGGGTACGATCGTCCTACGGTTTGATGACATCCACGCTATGTTGAACCTTCATCCGCTGCACTACACCTTCGTTCGGCTATTTTCGCTGAGTATGGAGATGCGGATCATTCGCGACAAGACCCCGGACATCGTGATAGTCGACCCCTTCTACATGCGTGCCAAGATCTTGGGCAGCGCTGGGGACTGGCATGTCGCGAGTTATTACCTCGAAGGCGTCATTCTGGCAAACCAAGATAAGGATAACTTCCTCGTGCCTTACTTTCCCGAGTAAGTCCTCCCCTCAACCGCCCCGTAACATATGAATTCTTAGATTTCGATCGTTTTTCTTTTAACATTCCGTGTTTTCTGCAGTGACACACATTGCACGCTCATCCTCCTAAGCCCCAAATATTCCATGGCCACGTATTTCGACCCGGACCGTCAGTCGAACGTAGACTACACAAATGTCAAGAAGGTTCTTGATGATGTTCACCCCGGCTACGTCAAATCTGGAGGCACCTTCACCAGGCCTATTCGTAAGTACGGCAAGCACGTGTTCTCCCACAATACGATGTTCTGCTGCGTCAAGCAGCTGCCTGGCGGTCAGAAGGGTGCCTACTACGCCATCCATCACATGCGGGCGATCGTACGGGACCATCATCAACTACTGCTACCGAGTAGACTCAAAGATTGGGCCGCGAGCGTGTCGGCAATCCAAGACGCGGACATCAGACAAGAATTCTTTCGCATCCAGTTGGAGTTTGCGAAAATCATCCATCAAGATGTCCTTCGTACCTCGGGGCAGTTCTACCTCAGAAATCAACTGTCCAACAGTGACATCGGCACAATCCTACAAATGCAGGCTGACAACGCCCGTTGTTTCATGACTCCCACGATAGACGGCGGCTTCATCCATGCTCCGGTCCCTTGAGTCGAGTCGAAAGCAGTGATGCTGTGTCTAGTTCTGAAACATCGATTGGCTCATGTTGTAATTAAACTTTAATGAACTTGTAGTATGTCTCTTTGGTTTCGAGAGTCCTTCAACTTAGATGTAATCGATGCTATTAATGTCTTGCTTTTCTCTTCCGATCGTTCTGTTGCATACTTATATATTGCTTATGTATTGTCTGTGAATTGGTACTAACGTTTCGTTTGGCTACTGCATAGCGATGCCGTGGTATGTCGTGTACAAGGGTAAGGTTCCCGGAGTCTACGACGACTGGGACGAGTGTCGGAGACACGTTCACCGATTCAGCGGTAACAGTTACAAAGGGTACGCCACTAGGGCCGAGGCCGAATCTAGATACGCCCGCTATCTACCGGGAGAGGGGAGGGAGCGTTGGAGGAACCGGATGAAGACGAGTTTCATCGTGACGATGCTCATCGTGATGACCGCAGCTCTCTTCTATGTGATGGTAGTTTAGATGATCGATATCGACTTGTAATGTGAAGACAAACTCGCGGTCTCGAGACTTGTAATATAATGTTCTATCTTTGTTCGCTCTTTTCAATTCGGAGACTAATATGATGAATTGTATTCGGAGACTAAAATGATGAATTGTATTCAGAGACTAATCTTCTATTGTATTCGATGAATCTGTTGTTGATGTGTGCTGTCTATATTTTGTCCAATTATACATTTTGTAACCTGTGCAAAAAACAGAAAAATAAAAAATAAAAAAAACCTAATATTCATACTAATGGCGCATCACATCATAGTGCGCCATTAGTATGCCAAAGGATACTAATGGCGCATCACTAAACAGTGCGCCATTAGTATGCCCAAGTTACTAATGGCGCATCCTGTTGTAGTGCGCCATTAGTATGCCAAAGCACCTGGGTATACATGGCCCCCTGGGAGGCATACTAATGGCGCACTGTTGTATATACTAATGGCGCATCTAGGGTGCGCCATTAGTATACCAGATACTAATGGCGCACCAGTGGTGCGCCATTAGTAAAATATACTAATGGCGTGCTACTAATGGCGCACCACTAATGCGCCATTAATGGCCAGATTAGGTGCGCCATTAGAAGGCCTTTTTCTAGTAGTGAGGGGTGGGAGGGGGGTCGTGACCCCCCTCCCCACCCCCCTGCGTGGCCGAGCATGGAACGAGCCGGAGCAGGCGGCTACGCGGCGTGCCGCGGCGCAGCATGCGCAGGCGAGTCCGTCACACCTCGTGGCCTCCTTGTCTATCTTAGGGGTGTGGCTCTGGGGTTATGTGCGTCCTATTGTTGGAAAAACAGAATGTCCGCACTGCGCCTGTCAACCGAGCGCACTGCGTGCGTTAGCGTGAGGCTGAGCAGGGGGGTGGGAGGGGGGTCGTGACCCCACTCCCCACCCCCTTGCGAGGCCGAGCCTGGAACGAGCTGGAGCAGGCGGCGACGCGACGTGCCGCGGCGCCGCATGCGCATTCGAGTCCGTCACACCGCGTCGCCTCCCTGTCTATCTTAGGGGTGTGGCTCTAGGGTTGCGTGCGCCCTATTGTTGGAAAAACAGAATGTCCGCACTGCGCCTGTCAACAAG
>NC_057814.1:150708617-150709198 GCF_018294505.1 Triticum aestivum
GCCGCATGCGCAGGCGAGTAAGTCACACCCCGTCGCCTCCCTGTCTATCTTAGGGGTGTGGCTCTAGGGTTGCGTGTGTCCTACTGTTGGAAAACTGAATGTCCGCACTGCGCTTGTCAACCACGCGCACTGCGTTTGTTAGCGAGGCCGAGCAGGGGTGTCGGAGGGGGTCGTGACCCCCCTCCCCACCCCCCTGTGAGGGCGAGCCTGGAACGAGCCGGACCAGGCAGCGACACGGCGTGGCGCGGTGCCGCATGCGCACGCAAGTCCGTCACACCCCGTCGCCTCCCTGTCTATCTTAGGGGTGTGGCTCTGGGGTTGCGTGCGTCCTATTGTTGGAAAAACGGAATGCCTGCATTGCGCCTGTCAACCAAGCGCACTGCGTGCGTTAGCGCGAGGCCGAGCAGGGGGTGGGAGGGGGGTCGTGACCCCCCCTCCCCACCCCCCTGCGTGGCCGAGCATGGAACGAGCCGGAGCAGGCGGCGACGCGGCGTGCCGCGGCGCAGCATGCGCAGGCGAGTCCGTCACACCCCGTGGCCTCCCTGTCTATCTTAGCGGTGTGGCTCTGGGGTTGTGTGCGT
>NC_057814.1:150710428-150713205 GCF_018294505.1 Triticum aestivum
GTCACACCCCGTCGCCTCCCTGTCTATCTTAGGGGTGTGGCTCTGGGGTTGCGTGTGTCCTACTGTTGGACAATAGAATGTCCGCACTGCGCCTGTCAACCACGCGCACTGCATGCGTCTGCGCGAGGCCTAGCAGGGGGGTGGGAGGGGGTTGTGACCCCCCTCCCCACCCCCCTGCGAGGCCGAGCCTGGAACGAGCCAGAGCAGGCGGCGACGCGGCGTGCCGTGGCGCCGCATGCGCAGGCAAGTCCGTCACACCCCGTCGCCTCCCTGTTTATCTTAGGGGTGTGGCTCTGGGGTTGCGTGCGTCCTATTGTTGGAAAAACAGAATGTCCGCACTGCGCCTGTCAACCAAGCGCACTGCGTTTGTTAGCGAGGCTAAGCAGGGGTGTCGGAGGGGGTCGTGACCCCCCTCCCCACCCCCCTGTGAGGGCGAGCCTGGAACGAGCCGGAGTAGGCAGCGACACGGCGTGCCGCACTGCCGCATGCGCACGCAAGTCCGTCACACCCCGTCGCCTCCCTGTCTATTTTAGGGGTGTGGCTCTGGGGTTGCGTGCGTCCTATTGTTGGAAAAACGGAATGCCTGCATTGCGCCTGTCAACCAAGCGCACTGCGTGCGTTAGCGCGAGGCCGCGCAGGGGGTAGGAGGGGTTCGTGACCCCCCCTCCCCACCCCCCAGCGTGGCCGAGCATGGAACGAGCCGGAGCAGGCGGCGACGCGGCGCAGCATGCGCAGGCGAGTCCGTCACACCCGTGGCCTCCCTGTCTATCTTAGGGGTGTGGCTCTAGGGTTGTGTGTGTCCTATTGTTGGAAAAAGAGAATGTCCGCACTGCGCCTGTCAACCAAGCGCACTGCGTGCGTTAGCGTGAGGCCGAGCAGGGGGGTGGGAGGGGGGTCGTGACCCCACTCCCCACCCCCCTGCGAGGCCGAGCCTGGAACGAGCCGCCTGGCGGTCAGAAGGGTGCCTACTACGCCTGGCGGTCAGAAGGGTGCCTACTACGCCATCCATCACATGCGGGCGATCGTACGGGACCATCATCAACTACTGCTACCGAGTAGACTCAAATATTGGGCCGCGAGCGTGTCGGCGATCCAGGACGCGGACATCTGACAAGAATTCTTTCGCATCCAGTTGGAGTTTGCGGAAATCATCCATCAAGATGTCCTTCGTACCTCGGGGCAGTTCTACCTCAAAAATCAACCGTCCAACAGTGACATCGACACAATCCTACAAATGCAGGCTGACAACGCCCGTTGTTTCATGACTCCCACGATAGACGGCGGCTTCATCCACGCTCCGGTCCCCTGAGTCGAGTCGAAAGCAGTGATGCTGTGTCTAGTTCTGAAACATCGATTGGCTCATGTTGTAATTAAACTTTAATGAACTTGTAGTATGTCTCTTTGGTTTCGAGAGTCCTTCATCTTAGATGTAATCGATGCTATTAATGTCTTGATTTTCTCTTCCGATCGTTCTGTTGCATACTTATATATTGCTTATGTATTGTCTGTGAATTGGTACTAACGTTTCGTTTGGCTACTGCTTAGCGATGCGGTGGTATGTCGTGTACAAGGGTAAGGTTCCCGGAGTCTACGACGACTGGGAGGAGTGTCGGAGACAGGTTCACCGATTCAGCGGTAACAGTTACAAAGGGTACGCCACTAGGGCCGAGGCCGAATCTAGATACGCCCGCTATCTACCGGGAGAGGGGAGGGAGCGTTGGAGGAACCGGATGAAGACGAGTTTCATCGTGACGATGCTCATCGTGATGACCGCAGCTCTCTTCTATGTGATGGTAGTTTAGATGATCGATATCGACTTGTAATGTGAAGACAAACTCGCGGTCTCGAGACTTGTAATATAATGTTCTATCTTTGTTCGGTCTTTTCAATTCGGAGACTAATATGATGAATTGTATTCGGAGACTAAAATGATGAATTGTATTCAGAGACTAATCTTCTATTGTATTCGATGAATCTATTGTTGATGTGTGATGTCTATATTTTGTCCAATTATACATTTTGTAACCTGTGCAAAAAACAGATAAATAAAAAATAAAAAAACCTAATATTCATACTAATGGCGCATCACATCATAGTGCGCCATTAGTATGCCAAAGGATACTAATGGCGCATCACTAAACAGTGCGCCATTAGTATGCCGAAGTGACTAATGGCGCATCCTGTTGTAGTGCGCCATTAGTATGCCAAAGCACCTGGGTATACATGGCCCCCTGGGAGGCATACTAATGGCGCACTGTTGTATATACTAATGGCGCATCTGGGGTGCGCCATTAGTATACCAGATACTAATGGCGCACCAGTGGTGCGCCATTAGTAAAATATACTAATGGCATGCTACTAATGGCGCACCACTAATGCGCCATTAATGGCCAGATTAGGTGCGCCATTAGTAGGCCTTTTTCTAGTAGTGAGGGGGTGGGAGGGGGGTCGTGACCCCCCCTCCCCACCCCCCTGCGTGGCCGAGCATGGAACGAGCCGGAGCAGGCGGCGACTCGGCGTGCCGCGGCGCAGCATGCGCAGGCGAGTCCGTCACACCACGTGGCCTCCCTGTCTATCTTAGGGGTGTGGCTCTGGGGTTGTGTGCGTCCTATTGTTGGAAAAACAGAATGTCCGCACTGCGCCTGTCAACCGAGCGCACTGCGTGCGTTAGCGTGAGGCCGAGCAGGGGGGTGGGAGGGGGGCCGTGACCCCACTCCCCACCCCCCTACGAGGCCGAGCCTGGAACGAGCCGGAGCAGGCGGCGACGCGACGTGCCG
>NC_057814.1:150713516-150714337 GCF_018294505.1 Triticum aestivum
GCGGCGCCGCATGCGCATTCGAGTCCGTCACACCGCGTCGCCTCCCTGTCTATCTTAGGGGTGTGGCTCTGGGGTTGCGTGCGCCCTATTGTTGGAAAAACAGAATGTCCGCACTGCGCCTGTCAACAAGGCGCCCTGCGTGCATTAGTGCAAGGCCGAGCAGGGGGTGCGAGGGGGGGGGGTTGTGACCCCCTCCCCACCCCCCTGCGAGGCCGAGCCTGGAACGAGCCGGAGCAGGTGGCGACGCGGCGTGCCGCGGCGCCGCATGCGCAGGCGAGTCCGTCACACCCCGTCGCCTCCCTGTCTGTCTTAGGGGTGTGGCTCTAGGGTTGCGTGTGTCCTACTGTTGGAAAACTGAATGTCCGCACTGCGCCTGTCATCCTAGCACACTGCGTTTGTTAGCGAGGCTGAGCAGGGGTGTCGGAGGGGGTCGTGACCCACCTCCCCACCCCCCTGCGAGGGCGAGCCTGGAACGAGCCAGTGTAGGCAGCGACACGGCGTGCCGCGCTGCCGCATGCGCACGCAAGTCCGTCACACCCCGTCGCCTCCCTGTCTATTTTAGGGGTGTGGCTCTGGGGTTGCGTGCGTCCTATTGTTGGAAAAACGGAATGCCTGCATTGCGCCTGTCAACCAAGCGCACTGCGTGCGTTAGCGCGAGGCCGAGCAGGGGGTGGGAGGGGGTCGTGACACCCCCTCCCCACCCCCCTGCGTGGCCGAGCATGGAACGAGCCGGAGCAGGCGGCGACGCGGCGTGCCGCGGCGCAGCATGCGCAGGCGAGTCCGTCACACCCCGTGGCCTCCCTGTCTATCTTAGGGGTGTG
>NC_057814.1:150715145-150715805 GCF_018294505.1 Triticum aestivum
GAACGAGGCGGAGCAGGCGGCGACGCGACATGCCGCGGCGCCGCATGCGCATTCGAGTCCGTCACACCGCGTCGCCTCCCTGTCTATCTTAGGGGTGTGGCTCTGGGGTTGCGTGCGCCCTATTGTTGGAAAAACAGAATGTCCGCACTGCGCCTGTCAACAAGGCGCCCTGCGTGCGTTAGTGCAAGGCCGAGCAGGGGGGTGCGAGGGGGGGTCGTGACCCCCCCAACCCCCTGCGAGGCCGAGCCTGGAACGAGCCGGAGAAGGTGGCGACGCGGCGTGCCGCGGCTCCGCATGCGCAGGCGAGTCCGTCACACCCCGTCGCCTCCCTGTCT
Organism: Triticum aestivum; assembly: GCF_018294505.1. NCBI lineage: Eukaryota > Viridiplantae > Streptophyta > Magnoliopsida > Poales > Poaceae > Triticum > Triticum aestivum. Next base: position 150,715,481 of record NC_057814.1, read on the forward strand.
ATCTTAGGGGTGTGGCTCTAGGGTTGCGTGTGTCCTACTGTTGGAAAACTGAATGTCCGCACTGCGCTTATCAACCACGCGGAATGTATTTCTTAGCGAGGCCGAGCAGGGGTGTCGGAGGGCGTAGTGACCCCCCTCCCCACCCCCCTGCGAGGGGGAGCCTGGAACGAGCCGGACCAGGCAGCGACACGGCGTGGCACGGTGCCGCATGCGCACGCAAGTCCGTCACACCCCGTCGCCTCCCTGTCTATCTTAGGGGTGTGGCTCTGGGGTTGCGTGCGTCCTATTGTTGGAAAAACGGAATGCCTGCATTGCGCCTGTCAAC
>NC_057814.1:150716245-150716884 GCF_018294505.1 Triticum aestivum
CGCCGCATGCGCAGGCAAGTCCGTCACACCCCGTCGCCTCCCTGTCTCTCTTAGGGGTGTGGCTCTGGGGTTGCGTGCGTCCTATTGTTGGAAAAACAGAATGTCCGCACTGCGCCTGTCATCCTAGCACACTGCGTTTGTTAGCGAGGCTGAGCAGGGGTGTCGGAGGGGGTCGTGACCCACCTCCCCACCCCCCTGCGAGGGCGAGCCTGGAACGAGCCAGTGTAGGCAGCGACACGGCGTGCCGCGCTGCCGCATGCGCACGCAAGTCCGTCACACCCCGTCGCCTCCCTGTCTATTTTAGGGGTGTGGCTCTGGGGTTGCGTGCGTCCTATTGTTGGAAAAACGGAATGCCTGCATTGCGCCTGTCAACCAAGCGCACTGCATGCGTTAGCGCGAGGCCGAGCAGGGGGTGGGAGGGGGTCGTGACACCCCCTCCCCACCCCCCTGCGTGGCCGAGCATGGAACGAGCCGGAGCAGGCGGCGACGCGGCGTGCCGCGGCGCAGCATGCGCAGGCGAGTCCGTCACACCCCGTGGCCTCCCTGTCTATCTTAGGGGTGTGGCTCTGGGGTTGTGTGCGTCCTATTGTTGGAAAAAGAGAATGTCCGCACTGCGCCTGTCAACCGAGCGCACTTCGT
>NC_057814.1:150720012-150720978 GCF_018294505.1 Triticum aestivum
CCTATTGTTGGAAAAACAGAATGTCCGCACTGCGCCTGTCAACCAAGCGCCCTGCGTGCGTTAGCGCAAGGCCGAGCAGGGGGGTGGGAGGGGGGTCGTGACTCCCCCTCCCCACCCCCCTGTGAGGCCAAGCCTGGAACGAGCCGGAGCAGGTGGCGACGCGGCTTGCCGCGGCGCCGCATGCGCAGGCGAGTCCGTCACACCCCGTCGCCTCCCTGTCTATCTTAGGGGTGTGGCTCTGGGGTTGCGTGTGTCCCACTGTTGGAAAACAGAATGTCCGCACTGCGCCTGTCAACCACGCGCACTGCATGCGTTTGCGCAAGGCCTAGCAGGGGTGTGGGAGGGGGGTCGTGACCCCCCTCCCCACCCCCCTGCGAGGCCGAGCCTGGAACGAGCCAGAGCACGCCGCGTCACCGCATGCACATGCAAGTCCGTCACACCCCGTCGCCTCCCTATCTATTTTAGGGGTGTGGCTCTGGGGTTGCGTGCGTCCTATTATTCGAAAAATTGAATGTTCGCTCTGCGCCCGTCAACCAAGCGCACTGCGTTTGTTAGCGAGGCCGAGCAGGGGTGTCGGAGGGGTCGTGACCCCCCTCCCCACCCCCCTGCGAGGGCGAGCCTGGATTGAGCGGGAGCAGGCAGCGACACAGCGTGCTGTGGTGCCGTATGCGCACGCAAGTCCGTCACACCCCGTCGCCTCCCTGTCTATTTTAGGGGTGTGCCTCTGGGGTTGCGTGCGTCCTATTGTTGGAAAAACGGAATGCCTGCATTGCGCCTGTCAACCAAGCGCACTGCGTGCGTTAGGGCGAGGCCGAGCAGGGGGTGGGAGGGGGGTCGTGACCCCCCTCCCCACCCCCCTGTGTGGCCGAGCATGGAACGAGCCAGAGCAGGCGGCGACGCGGCGTGCCGCGGCTCAGCATGCGCAGGCGAGTCCGTCACACCCCGTCGCCTCCCTGTCTATCTTAG
>NC_057814.1:150721816-150734946 GCF_018294505.1 Triticum aestivum
GCCTGGAACGAGCCGGAGCAGGCGGCGACGCGACGTGCCGTGGCGCCGCATGCGCAGGCGAGTCCGTCACACCCCGTCGCCTCCCTGTCTATCTTAGGGGTGTGGCTCTGGGGTTGCGTGCGTCCTATTGTTGGAAAAACAGAATGTCCGCACTGCGCCTGTCAACCAAGCGCCCTGCGTGCGTTAGCGCAAGGCCGAGCAGGGGGGTCGTGACCCTCCCTCCCCACCCCCTGCGAGGCCGAGCCTGGAATGAGCCGGAGCAGGTGGCGACGCGGCGTGCCACGGCGCTGCATGCGCAGGCGAGTCCGTCACACCCCGTCGCCTCCCTGTCTATCTTATGGGTGTGGCTCTGGGGTTGCGTGTGTCCTACTGTTGGAAAACAGAATGTCCGCACTGCGCTTGTCAACCACGCGCACTGGATGCCTTAGCGCGAGGCCTAGCAGGGGGGTGGGAGGGGGATCGTGACCCCCCTCCCCACCCCCGTGCGAGGCCGAGCCTGGAACGAGCCAGAGCAGGCGGCGTCGCGGCGTGTGTAACACCCACGATGCGGCTATATCTCCCACGTGTCGAGGCACGACTTAGAGGCATAACCGCATTGTGGTTTTGTCGCAAGAAGGGTCATCTTCACACAATCCCATGTAATGAACAAGACTGGGATAAAGAGTTGGCTTACAATCGCCACCACACACAATACATAAATAAATTCATACATCATTCAGAGATACACACATAGGTCCGACTACGGAACCAAAAGAGAAGAAGACAACCCAACTTCTAGATCCCTGATCATCCCAACTGGGCTCCACTACTGATCAACCAGAAAAGAACAACACAACGAACAAGATCTTCATCGAGCTCCCACTTGAGCTCAGTTGCGTCACCCGCACTGGTATCATCGGCACCTGCAACTGTTTGGAAGTATCTGTGAGTCACGAGGACTCAGCAATCTCACACCCGCGATATCAAGACTATTTAAGCTTAAAGGAAAAGATTGTGTAAAGAGGAGGAGCTGCAGCAAGCACTAAGCATATATGGTGGCTAACATACGCAAATAAGAGCGAGAAGAGAAGCAACGGAACGGTCGTGAACTAGCAATGATCAAGAAGTGATCCTCAACACCTACTTACGTCAAAACATAACACAAGAAACCGTGTTCACTTCCCGGACTCCGCCGAGAAGAGACCATCACGGCTACACATGCGGTTGATGCGTTTTAATTAAGGTCAAGTGTCAAGTTCTCTACAACCAGACATTAAAAAATTCCCATCTGCCTCATAACCGCGGGCACGGCTTTCGAAAGATAATACCCTACAGGGGTGTCCCAACTTAGCCCATTATAAGCTCTCACGGTCAACGAAGGATATTCCTTCTCCCGGGAAGACCCGATGAGTCTCGGAATCCCGGTTACAAGACATTTTGACAATGGTAAAACAAGACCAGCAAAGCCGCCCAGATGTGCCGACAAATCCCGATAGGAGCTGCACATATCTCATTCTCAGGGCGCACCGGATGAGCAAGACGTCGGGTTGGCATAGGCCCTGGTTGCCCAGGGGGCGCCGGACATCGCTCGGTTTGGACCAGCACTCGAAGGAGAACTGGCCCGGGGCTTAAAATAAAGATGACCCTTGAGTCTGCAGAACCCAAGGGAAAAAGGCTTAGGTAGGCAAATGGTAAAACCAAGGTTGGGCCTTGCTGGAGGAGTTTTATTCAAAGCGAACTGTCAAGGGGGTCCCATAAATCACCCAACCGCATAAGGAACGCAAAATCAAGGAACATAACACCGGTATGACGGAAACTAGGGCGGCAAGAGTGGAACAGAACACCAGGCATAAGGCCGAGCCTTCCATCCTTTACCAAGTATATAGATGCATTAGTTAAGATAAGAGTTATTGTGATATCCCAACATAAACATAAACCAACATGGAGCAATCTTCATCTTCACCTGCAACTAGCAACGCTATAAGAAGGGGCTGAGCAAAGCGGTAACATAGCCAAACAACGGTTTGCTAGGAAGGGTGACAAAGGTTAGAGGTTCATGGCAATTAGGGAGGCTTGAAAAGCAAGTGGTAGGTAGCGCGGCATAGCAATAGAGCGAACAGCTAGCAAGCAAGGATAGAAGTGATTTCGAGGGTATGGTCATCTTGCCTCAGATGCCGCAAGGAAGAAGAACGAGTCCATGAAGATGACAAACGGACGTAGTCGAACGAATCCTCACAACTCCGGAACGAAACCGAAGCTAACGAGAGAAGCAACCCGGAAAGAAACAAACAACATAGTAAACAACCACCACATAAACATGGCATGATGCACAATCAAGTATGATGCATGTTCGGTTTAATGAGCATGGCATGGCAAAGTGCAACAAACAATACTACAAATTAACTGGAGCTCAATATGCAACGAGTTGCATATTGACGAAACACCACATTCAAGTTATTTAGTTCGCTCTTGTTTATGTACCCAACAATATGAAATGTTGATTAACATGGCAAGAGGTGAGGCATATGAAAACTACCTATCTAGGCAAATTTAAATGAGGCCGGAACAACAAACAACAATTCCGGAAAATCCCCATATGCACATTTTGAATTTGCTACTGTTCTGCCATAAACGCAATTTTAATGTTGTTAAACAGCAAAATGAAGTGCACCATGATAACCTAGGCATTTTTCTACCCCATTTACATATATAATTTATTAAAATCCGAGTTACGGTTATTTAGTTATGAAATAAATCATCTTAACATGGCATTTATGCAAAATTAAATAAACAGCATTTTAAACATTTTAACATGGGATGAAAGTGGCATATTATTAAACTACACAAAATTCTGAGCATTTTACATATATAAATTATTTTAATATGATGCACGATTCGTGAGTTATTAATGCATGAACATGAAGGACTTTTCTGTAAAACTGTAAACTCATGGATAATGTCTAAATTCGCAGATCCTGGAAAAAACATCACATGGGCCGAAACTTGCTGGCCCAACAGCACAGGAGAGGGCTGCTCACATTGGGCGAACAGGCCGAAGGGAAAGCGGAGCGGTGGGCCGGCGGATCTGGGCCGCGGGGATGCAGCCCACGCGGATGCGGTCAACGGTGACGGACGAGGTTTCGAGGCAGAGGCGCCATCCTCCTCTGCCCGAACTGCTGCCGCTCGATGGAGCGAAGGAGACCCGCGGCTGGAGGGGGCTTGGCACGGCGGGACTTGGGCGCGGGGTAGCGAAGGAGCTCCAGGGTGTCTGGACGAGACTTGGGTGCGCCGGCGGCAGGATCCAGGAGACGGGATGGAGGGGCGCGAGCGAGGCTCTCGTCGAGGCCCTCCGGGAAGAAGAGCAACGGCGCGACGCGGAGCAACAAAGGGACTCGGTGGAGCTCGGTACCTCGCCTGCAGCAAGACGAACGGGACGGCGAGGGAGATGGCAGGGCGCGACGGGGCCTGCCTGGGGTCGCCGGCGACGCAGGGGAACTTGGGCAGGGAAGCAGCGGTCAGCTCCTGGTGGTGGTGGTCAACGCCTTGGTACTTGCAGGTTGTCACGCGGGCCGGCGAGGAACTCGGACGACGGGTGGCTGACGGTGACGCGAGCACCAGCAACGGGCAGAGGGAGGCGGATCCGGTGAACCTCAACTCCGACGAGCTACTGCTCGTTGTCGGCCGGACGGAGACGGGTCGCGGGCGGCGGCGCTCCTGCTAGAACGAGGTGAGAGAGACAGAGGGGTGAGACGATGGAGAAGCACGGGAGAAAAAGGAAGGCACGGAGCGACGGGACTGGCCTGGTCGATGCTGCAGCTGGTTGGAACCTCCGGCGGGGAATCACCGGCAAGGAGGAGGTCGTTGGGAGGCTCGGGGTCGAGCTCCTCTCGATCTGGATCGATTTGTGAGCAGGAGGCGTGGCTGCGGTGGTGAAATCGAGGGAGAGTGGGTGGCAAGCGCTGCTTGGCCCGGCGCTGAAGACGAGGAGCGTTGTCGGCTTGGCTTGGTGGAATGGATGGATTGGATCGGGGAATCCTGAGGAAGAGGGTGGCGGCGGCAGGGAATAGGTGGATGGGACAGGTTAGGACTAGGGTTAGGCTGATTATATAGCAGGTAGATTAGTTTAGGGGCTACTCGGGCCCTCCGATTATAATCGGGCGGTCGAGAATAAGTAGGCTAGAGCGTCCAACAAAGAAAACGGTGATGTTTTGTAGATGTTAGGGGATGATCCGGACCCAACGGTAACGAAAGTCCGGTTCGGGTTCGGAACAAATTTCGGACGCACGCGAGGGGGCGAAGCACTGTGCAAAGAGGGACTCCGGTTTAAGCAAGAGGGAAAACGAAGAACGAGGTTGGTCTCGGAAGGGTCAGCGGAAGCAAGGGGGAAACGCGGCAACTACGAACGAATGCAAGTTTTAGAAACAATGACGACAGCGAGTGTCGATGCAATGCGGATGATGCGATGATGAATGCAACAAACAAAATAAATAACAGAGCTGACTCGCCAAACAAGGAAGGCAATCGGAGCGTCGGTCTCGGGGCGTCACAACACTCCACCACTACAAGAGGATCTCGTCCCGAGATCTAGGATGGCACCGGAGGGAAACGGAAGATGAGGAGAAGAGGTAAAACTAAATTGCTTCTTGACAAACGAGTGAAACCATGAACCTTGAGAGGTTGAAAACTTGAAAGAAGAATACGACAGAGTTGAACAAAATTGAGAAGACTCTAGAATAGAGAAACAAGGAACACCATGTGAACTTTGGAGTTTGCAAAGCTATGAATGACGAGAACAATGGACGAGAAGTACATGCAAGCACTCCGGTTGAAACGAGATGTACAAGGAACGATAATGATCAATTACGATAACGCTCCGGTTGGAAAAATGGAAGGGGTAGAATATGGACTTGACAAAATGAAAGCACTTGGATGAGACTCCGGTTAGAAGAGGAATGATAGACACCAACACTCCGGTTAAAACAAGATAAGGAAGGAAGGAGAATGGTATAATTTGGGCAGCACTCCGCCTGTAAATGGAAGGAATTGAACATGATCTTGAAAAGAAGAGAGGATACTCGATGAAATTAACAACACATTGCCTCCGGTACTAATGAAAGAATGGCACAAGGGAAAAGAAAGATTTCAGATCGCACTCCGGTTGAGGAAGGAGACGAAACTTGATAAGATGAGAAAACTCGAATGAAAACACGACACTCCGGCTAAACGGTTAAGAAAGGAAAAATTACATGATCTTGACAAAACAAGATGATTGGTCGAAGAGAGCAACATCACAAAGGCCTCCGGAAGTAATAAATAATAGAAGACAGATCCTTGAAATAAGAATGGAGAAGAAAATGCCAACTTCTGCCACAAATGAGCTTGGAAAGCACCCTTCGGAGAAGGTTAGAACGGAGTTGTTGGGAAAATCAACAACGAAAAAGAACAAACTTGTTGAGGGCTTATGGAACACATCTCAAAATTATGAGGTGATAGCCCGCCACTAGCGGAAACAATTGCTTGCTTGAGATCAGCGAAGAGATGAAAACTTCTCTCGCCGAGAGGATAGGAGAAATTTTGGATCAATTATAGACACCACAATAGCAACAATCCTTAGGGAAGGCTTTAGGTGAAATATAACCCAATACAACTCCAACAAAAAGATTGATTGGTTGAAAAGATCTCTTGAACGAAGATAAAATGATGGATTTAAATATGTCACTCTTGAAAACTTTGTGAATCATGAAACCCGAAGGAAAATTATCGAGAATGACATAACACCACCTCAAAAGATAAGGTAGGAAGAATTGCATTTTAGAATGCAAGATGAAGAATGCTTGGACTCCTCAAGACAAAACATGTGTTGAGCCCCATGTTTATTTTAGAGTATGGCTTGACGGATCATAACTCCGAGAGAAATCTTGACGAACAATTGAAGAATGAAAGGAATCCTTGACGAACCACCATGTAGAGCCTTCGTGAGAACTCCCGTAATAAAAGGATGATAAAAGGAGAAGTTGAAAGAACAGGATGAATCCTTGCAATGATTTAGATGGATCTTTGAAATGATATAATTGAACTAACTTGGATCTCCGGAAAGAAAGATGAATATTGAAATCAAGAATTTGGTATCATGAATGAACTCCAAAAGAAAGGATTAAACACTTGGATGAAATAAGAATTACGTTATGCGTATCCTTCACCAATTTAAATTGATGACAAGCAACGGATCTTGCATACTACTTATTCTCGTAGAAAGGATTAACATAGATATTGCGCAAACTAGTGAAGGTCTTCATCGAACCACCGGTAGGATTGAAACAACGAATAAATTGATATGATAACTAAGGAATAGAAATCTTGAACGAACCACCGTAAGAATTGAAAATGAAAGTAGCAAAGGCACAATTCAACGGAAAGAATTAGAAAAGAATGAAGATACTTGACAGAATTTACATACACGAGAACGAAGAGATCATGGACTGATTTGAGGATATTTGAGTGATGCACCGGTATGATTTGGAGAAGAACGAAGAGACATCAATTTAGAATAATTGGAGAACGAGGCTGAAAACTTAGGACGAAGAAATCTTCTGAAATGATGGCCTTTGGATGAACAAGAAACGAAACAACTCATGAAATGCTCCGGATGGGTATGAGAAGAATTCTCACAATCGAAAACAATTATGAGAGGATGGCATAAGCTAGAACCATGAATCTTCAAGAGAACGGATAAGATTTAGGAGAAATTCTTCTTCGGTCTTCAAATGTTGAGAATGACGACGAGAAACACCACCATGAATTGTTGAGATACTCCGGGATGAAAATCAGAAAGGTTGAACCAACGATGAAAAGAATTTGAAAGATCTTGGAGAAAGACAATTGACTTATGATAATTCATTCTTACGTCAAACTTTGCAAAGAATTTGAGAATAACTCCGGAAAGAATTAGAAAAGTCAGGTAAGATCCTGGAAAAAGACCTGTGCGTTAGGGCCCACTCAAAAGAAACACCGTTGGAAAAATTGCTTGAAAGATAGAATACACCGGTTGAATTAAATGGCTTTAATGAGATAACAACCTCAGAATAGCTTGAACAGATTGATAATGGATACACAAATCTTCTGAGATTTCATGTACACTCCGGAACAAATGAATGACGAGAAGTGGATGATTAAGAGGTACACCGGCATGAGAAAACATTTGAAACAGGGAAAGGAATGTGACCAACATTGAAGGCTTGAATTTAGTCCACCGGAGAAGAAGAAGAATGAAGAATGAAAAACTTGAAGAACATCTTCATGAGAACCACCGGGTAAGAACATTGATTGAAAAGAATGAAGGGACTTCACGTGAATAAAATGGATACTTGGTTAAGAAATCTGGGTCCTTGAAGAAAGAGGGTGGGAGGGCGGGAAAACAAAGGCAACTTGGGGCAGATGGAATAAACACCGTTGAGAAAACTTATAATTGATCTTACGGATGGGGAGAATGATGGGATCATCTCGAAGAGAAATGCACCGGTTGGAAAGAATTGGGATGACAATCTCGATGATCGAAAGGATTAGTATTCACATAGAAATATGAGAACACCGTTTAGGGAAGGTCTGGAATCAACACTTGACTTCGAAGCAACTTGAATACCACAAATAAGAACAAAACAAAGGATTGGCTTGCGCAATAAGCCGGAACAAACATATGATAGAGATTTCGTCCGAAGTTTTCGTGGTGGGGCCCACACGGGCTCGATCGTACAGCACCATCATGTACAAGGCAGTGCACATGACATACGAAGCGTCCCCGAGTCGGCATAGCCAAGGACTCTTTAAGACACTACGAGACCACTGTAAAACCAACCGTGGAAAGCCGGACCACTAGACGTCGAACCCCAATCTCATATCATGCATCTGTCGGAAAGATATCCTAGAAGCTACTTGAATTCCCACTTATAAACTCCCGAAACTTTCTGGTTATGCAATCTGGTGTTGGGGATACAGGGGACACAAAATATATCACCCAAACTAACAATACCTAGATCCAGCTGTATCCATCCGTCAACACATAACCAAGAAAACTTCGGAAATCGTTTACCTCAACCTTCGAAAAACATCCGTTATACAAGTTATGGCAATACTCCCGAACTCCCGCCCAGTACTGGGTGGCGTTGAGGTGATCTCACCAACAACTGCATAAAAGAGATTTCGATGTCGGCGAAACTCAGGTATTCTAGAACTGCAATGATAAAATTGTGACGACAACACCTCGGAGCTCAACTCCCCGGGACACTGCCACAACCCCTAAATGTCAGGAGGCACCAAGAACAATGTTCTCGTCACAAAACCATCGGAACGATTCCAATATACCCGCGTGATCCTAAAAATTTTTTTAGTGAAATTTGAGGAGTGAATAGTCAAAACTTCTACGTCAGGAGACCTCACCAGAGCGACGAAGGGACTGAGGAGTAAAAAAGAATCCTACTCTCTGATATATATAATCCTAAGACTCAAAACATTTTTGTTCTAGACTCAACAACGCCAGCGATTCGATCAAGCAGGGGGCTCCTAAGTCGGGGATGGCTCTGATTACCAACTTGTAACACCCACGATGCGGCTATATCTCCCACGTGTCGAGGCACGACTTAGAGGCATAACCGCATTGTGGTTTTGTCGCAAGAAGGGTCATCTTCACACAATCCCATGTAATGAACAAGACTGGGATAAAGAGTTGGCTTACAATCGCCACCTCACACAATACATAAATAAATTCATACATCATTCAGAGATACACACATAGGTCCGACTACGGAACCAAAAGAGAAGAAGACAACCCAACTGCTAGATCCCTGATCGTCCCAACTGGGCTCCACTACTGATCAACCAGAAAAGAACAACACAACGAACAAGATCTTCATCGAGCTCCCACTTGAGCTCAGTTGCGTCACCTGCACTGGTATCATCGGCACCTGCAACTGTTTGGAAGTATCTGTGAGTCACGAGGACTCAGTAATCTCACACCCGCGAGATCAAGACTATTTAAGCTTAAAGGAAAAGATGGTGTAAAGAGGAGGAGCTGCAGCAAGCACTAAGCATATATGGTGGCTAACATACGCAAATAAGAGCGAGAAGAGAAGCAACGGAACGGTCGTGAACTAGCAATGATCAAGAAGTGATCCTGAACACCTACTTACGTCAAAACATAACACAAGAAACCGTGTTCACTTCCCGGACTCCGCCGAGAAGAGACCATCACGGCTACACACGCGGTTGATGCGTTTTAATTAAGGTCAAGTGTCAAGTTCTCTACAACCGGACATTAACAAATTCCCATCTGCCTCATAACCACGGGCACGGCTTTCGAAAGATAATACCCTGTAGGGGTGTCCCAACTTAGCCCATTATAAGCTCTCACGGTCAACGAAGGATATTCCTTCTCCCGGGAAGACCCGATCAGTCTCGGAATCCCGGTTACAAGACATTTCGACAATGGTAAAACAAGACCAGCTAAGCCGCCCCGATGTGCCGACAAATCCCGATAGGAGCTGCACATATCTCATTCTCAGGGCACACCGCATGAGCAAGACGTCGGGTTGGCATAGACCCTGGTTGCCCGGGGGCGCCGGACATTGCTCGGTTTGGACCAGCACTCGAAGGAGAACTGGCCCGGGGGTTAAAATAAAGATGACCCTTGAGTCTGCAGAACGCAAGGGAAAAAGGCTTAGGTAGGCAAATGGTAAAACCAAGGTTGGGCCTTGCTGGAGGAGTTTTATTCAAAGCGAACTGTCAAGGGGGTCCCATAAATCACCCAACCGCGTAAGGAACGCAAAATCAAGGAACATAACACCGGTATGACGGAAACTAGGGCGGCAAGAGTGGAACAAAACACTAGGCATAAGGCCGAGCCTTCCACCCTTTACCAAGTATATGGATGCATTAATTAAGATAAGAGTTATTGTGATATCCCAACATAAACATAAACCAACATGGAGCAATCTTCATCTTCACCTGCAACTAGCAACGCTATAAGAAGGGGCTGAGCAAAGCGGTAACATAGCCCAACAACGGTTTACTAGGAAGGGTGACAAAGTTTAGAGGTTCATGGCAATTAGGGAGGCTTGAAAAGCAAGTGGTAGGTAGCGCTGCATAACAATAGAGCGAACAGCTAGGAAGCAAAGATAGAAGTGATTTCGAGGGTATGGTCATCTTGCCTGAGATCCCGCAAGGAAGAAGAACGAGTCCATGAAGAAGACAAACGGAACGAATCCTCACAACTCCGGAACGAAACCGAAGCTAACGAGAGAAGCAACCCGGAAAGAAACAAACAACATAGTAAGCAACCACCACATAAACATGGCATGATGCACAATCAAGTATGATGCATGTCCGGTTTAATGAGCATGGCATGGCAAAGTGCAACAAACAATACTACAAATTAAGTGGAGCTCAATATGCAACGAGTTGCATATTGACGAAACACCACATTCAAGTTATTTAGTTCGCTCTTGTTTATGTACCCAACAATATTAAATGTTGATTAACATGGCAAGAGGTGAGGCATATGAAAACTACCTATCTAGGCAAATTTAAATGAGGCCGGAACAACAGACAACAATTCCGGAAAATCCCCATATGCACATTTTGAATTTGCTACTGTTCTGCCATAAACGCAATTTTAATGTTGTTAAACAGCAAAATGAAGTTTACCATGATAACCTAGGCATTTTTCTACCCCATTTACATATATAATTTATTAAAATCCGAGTTACGGTTATTTAGTTATGAAATAAATCATCTTAACATGGCATTTATGCAAAATTAAATAAACAGCATTTTAAACATTTTAACATGGGATGAAAGTGGCATATTATTAAACTACACAAAATTCTGAGCATTTTACATATATAAATTATTTTAATATGATGCACGATTCGTGAGTTATTAATGCATGAACATGAAGGACTTTTCTGTAAAACTGTAAACTCATGGATAATGTCTAAATTCGCAGATCCTGGAAAAAACATCACATGGGCCGAAACTTGCTGGCCCAACAGCACAGGAGAGGGCTGCTCACATTGGGCGAACAGGCCGAAGGGAAAGCGGAGCGGTGGGCCGGCGGATCTGGGCCGCGGGGATGCAGCCCACGCGGACGCGGTCAACGGTGACGGACGAGGTTTCGAGGCAGAGGCGCCATCCTCCTCTGCCCGAACTGCTGTCGCTCGATGCAGCGAAGGAGACCCGCGGCTGGAGGGGGCTTGGCATGGCGGGACTTGGGCGCGGGGCAGCGAAGGAGCTCCAGGGCGTCTGGACGAGACTTGGGTGCGCCGGCGGCAGGATCCAGGAGACGGGATGGAGGGGCGCGAGCGAGGCTCTCGTCGAGGCCCTCCGGGAAGAAGAGCAACGGCGCGACGCAGAGCAACAAAGGGACTCGGCGGAGCTCGATACCTCGCCTGCTGCAAGACGAACGGGACGGCGAGGGAGATGGCAGGGCGCGACGGGGCCTGCCTGGGGTCGCCGGCGACGCAGGGGAACTTGGGCAGGGAAGCAGCGGTCAGCTCCTGGTGGTGGTGGTCGACGCCTTGGTACTTGCAGGTTGTCGCGCAGGCCGGCGAGGAACTCGGACGACGGGTGGCTAACGGTGACGCGAGCACCAGCAACGGGCAGAGGGAGGCGGATCCGGTGAAGCTCAACTCCGGCGAGCTACTGCTCGTTGTCGGCCGGACGGAGACGGGTCGAGGGCGGCGGCGCTCCTGCTAGAACGAGGTGAGAGAGACAGAGGGGTGAGACGATGGAGAAGCACGGGAGAAAAAGGAAGGCACGGAGCAACGGGACTGGCCTGGTCGCTGCTGCAGCTGGTTGGAACCTCCGGTGGGGAATCACCGGCAAGGAGGAGGTCGTTGGGAGGCTCGGGGTCGAGCTCCTCTCGATCTGGATCGATGAGTGAGCAGGAGGCGCAGCTGCGGTGGTGAAATCGAGGGAGAGTGGGTGGCAAGCGCTGCTTGGCCCGGCGCTGAAGACGAGGAGCGTTGTCGGGTCGGCTGGGTGGAATGGATGGATTGGATCGGGGAATCCTGAGGAAGAGGGTGGCGGCGGCAGGGAATAGGTGGATGGGACAGGTTAGGACTTGGCTTAGGCTGATTATATAGCAGGTAGATTAGTTTAGGGGCTACTCGGGCCGTCCGATTATAATCGGGCGGTCGAGAATAAGTAGGCTAGAGCGTCCAACAAAGAAAACGGTGATGTTTTGTAGATGTTAGGGGATGATCCGGACCCAACGGTAACGAAAGTCCGGTTCGGGTTCGGAACAAATTTCGGAGGCACGCGAGGGGGCGAAGCACTGTGCAAAGAGGGACTCCGGTTTAAGCAAGAGGGAAAACGAAGAACGAGGTTGGTCTCGGAAGGGTCAGCGGAAGCAAGGGGGAAACGCGGCATCTACGAACGAATGCAAGTTTTAAAAACAATGACGACAGCGAGTGCCGATGCAATGCGGATGATGCGATGATGAATGCAACAAACAAAATAAATAACAGAGCTGACTCGCCAAACAAGGAAGGAAATCGGAGCGTCGGTCTCGGGGCGTCACAGCGTGCTGCGGCGCCGCATGCGCTGGCAAGTCCGTCACACCCCGTCGCCTCCCTATCTATCTTAGGGGTGTGGCTCTGGGGTTGCGTGCGTCCTATTGTTGGAAAAACAGAATGTCCGCACTACGCCTGTGAACCAAGCGCACTGCGTTTGTTAGCGAGGCCGAGCAGGGGTGTCGAAGGGGGTCGTGATACCCCCTCCCCACCCCCCTGCGAGGGCGAGCCTAGAACGAGTCAGAGCAGGCAGCGACACGGCGTGCCGCGGTGCCGCATGCGCACGCAAGTCCGTCACACCCCGTCGCCTCCCTGTCTATCTTAGGGGTGTGGCTCTGGGGTTGCGTGCGTCCTATTGTTGGAAAAACAGAATGCCTGCATTGCGCCTGTCAACCAAGCGCACTGCGTGCGTTAGCGCGAGGCCGAGCAGATGGGTGGGAGGGGGGTCGTGACCCCCCTCCCCACCCCCCAGCGTGGCCGAGCATGGAACGAGCCGGAGCCGGCAGCGACGCGGCGTGCCGCGGCGCAGCATGCGCAGGCCAGTCCGTCACACCCCGTCGCCTCCCTGTCTATCTTAGGGGTGTGGCT
>NC_057814.1:150735632-150736179 GCF_018294505.1 Triticum aestivum
TGGCGTTGCGTGCGTCCTATTGTTGGAAAAACAGAATGTACGCACTGCGCCTCTCAACCAAGCGCACAGTCTGCGTTAGCGCGAGGCCGAGCAGGAGGCGGGAGGGGGGTCGTAACGCCGCCTCCCCACCCCCCTGCGAGGCCGGGCCTGGAACGAGCTAGAGCAGGCGGCGACCCGGCGTGACGCGGCGCCGC
Organism: Triticum aestivum; assembly: GCF_018294505.1. Classification (NCBI taxonomy): domain Eukaryota; kingdom Viridiplantae; phylum Streptophyta; class Magnoliopsida; order Poales; family Poaceae; genus Triticum; species Triticum aestivum. Next base: position 150,735,827 of record NC_057814.1, read on the forward strand.
ATGCGCAGGCAAGTCTGTCACACCGCGTCGCCTCCCTGTCTATTTTAGGGGTGTGGCTCTGGGGTTGCGTGCGTCCAATTGTTGGAAAAACAGAATGTCCGCATTGCGCCTGTCAACCAAGCGCACTGCGTGCGTTAGCGCGAGGCCAAGCAGAGCGGTGGGAGGGGGGTCGGGACCCCCCTCCCCACCCCCCAGCGTGGCCGAGCATGGAACGAGCCGGAGCAGGCGGCGACACGGCGTGCCGCGGCGCAGCATGCGCAGGCGAGTCTGTCACACCCCGTCGCCTCCCTGTCTATCTTAGGGGTGTGGCTCTGGGTTGCGTGTGTCCTACTGTTGGAAAACAAAATGTCCGC
>NC_057814.1:150738066-150743431 GCF_018294505.1 Triticum aestivum
TGGAAAAACAGAATGTCCGCACTGCGCCTGTTAACCAAGCACACTGCATTTGTTAGCGAGGCCGAGCAGGGGTGTCGAAGGGGGTCGTGACCCCCCTCCCCACCCCCCTGCGAGGGCGAGCCTGGAACGAGCCGGAGCAGGCAGCGACACGGCATGCCGCGGTGCCGCATGCGCACGCAAGTCCGTCACACCCCGTCGCCTCCCTGTCTATCTTAGGGGTGTGGCTCTGGGGTTGCGTGCGTTCTATTGTTGGAAAATGGAATGCCTGCATTGCGCCTGTCAACCAAGCGCACTGCGTGCGTTAGCGCGAGGCCGAGCAGAGGGGTGGGAGGGGGGTCGTGGACCCCCTCCCCACCCCCCAGCGTGGCCCAGCATGGAAAGAGCAGGAGCAGGCGGCGACGCGGCGTGCCGCGGCGCAGCATGCGCAGGCGAGTCCGTCACACCCCGTCGCCTCCATGTCTATCTTAGGGGTGTGGCTCTGCGGTTGTGTGCGTCCTATTGTTGGAAAAACAGAATGTCCGCACTGCGCCTGTCAACCGAGCGCACTGCATGCGTTAGCGTGAGGCCGAGCAGGGGGTGGGAGGGAGGGTCGTGACCCCCCACCCCACCCCCCTGCGAGGCGGAGCCTGGAACGAGCTGGAGTAGGCGGCGACGCGACGTGCCGCGGCGCCGCATGCGCAGGCGAGTCCGTCACACCCCGTCGCCTCCCTGTCTATCTTAGGGGTGTGGCTTTGGGGTTGCGTGCGTCCTATTGTTGGAAAAACAGAATGTCCGTACTGCGCCTCTCAACCAAGCGCACAGTGTGCATTAGCACGAGGCCGAGTAGGGTGGCGGGAGGGGGGTCGTGACCCCGCCTCCCCACCCCCTGTGAGGCCGAGCCTGGAACGAGCTAGAGCAGTCGGCGACGTGGCGTGCCACGGTGCCGCATGCGCAGGCAAGTCTGTCACACCCCGTCGCCTCCCTATCTATCGTAGGTGTGTGGCTGTGGGGTTGCGTGCGTCCTATTGTTGGAAAAACAGAATGTCCGCACTGCGCCTGTCAACCAAGCGCACTGCATGCATTAGCGCGTGGCCGAGTAGGGGGGTCGGAGGGGGGTCGTGACCCCCCTCCCCACCCCCGTGCGAGGGCGAGCCTGGAACGAGCCGGAGCAGGCCGTGTCAGGACCCCGATTCCAAATCACACCGATCTAGCCTATAACACCTCATATAACATTGCGGCCTCACGCACGGTACTCCCACGGGTGTCGCCTTACCATGGCCCGGGACCGTTTGTGCCTTTTGGCTCACGTATATGATAATGTCGCTAGCATCCATATGACAGAGAACCCGGGCCGACATAGCTAGTCGTGAACCCAAAGCGGCACTAACGTATGGGGACAGGCATACATGAATCAACATCGAGCGTGTCGGTCAGCAGCGTGTGAGTCCGTGCTGTAGCACTGGGCTAACAGGACTCTGGGAACCCGGGCTGTAGCAGGCTAGGGAGGACTCCGGATGTCACCGCGTGACATTTCCCCGAAGGGACAGACACAGGAACGATATGATTCACATGCTGGCCAGTCAGGTGTCCAGAGCAGTAGTGCTGGGCTAGCAGGACTCCGGTGAACCGGGCTGTAGCGGACTACTATGGCTCAAGGAGGCACCAGACTACATTTCCCCATAAGAGAGGCTGCTAAAGATAAACAACTAGATTGTCGGATCCCACACATACCAAGCATTTCAAACATACACACAATATGCTCGATATGTGCAAATACAACATGGCATCACAACAAAACTCTACAACTCAAGTATTTTATTTAAAGGGCTCCGGAGAGCCTTACATAACTTGTTCATACAGATAGGGGTCACATGACCCGACACTCAAGTCATACAATCATACAAGCACATGCGGAAGCAAACTGTCTGGGTACAGACACTAGAAAGAAAGAAGGCTTGACGAAGCCTGTCTATCTACATAGGCCCTTCACAAGCCTAGATCACCACCTGGGTGGCGCGTCACTCATCGTCGTCGAGTTCTACGTAGAACCCGTCAGAAGGGGCGGTGTTGTCGTCTGAAAACAGTAATTAAAGCAACATGAGTACAAAGGTACTCAGCAAGTCTTACAACAGATCCTACTATACATGTTCATTCTCAAGAAGGTAGTGGGGTTATTGCAGCAAGCCAACTTTGACTCTTGGCTAAGCTATCCTACGATACACCACTTGTGGAAAATAGTTTTCGCACATGAGTCCACTAATCACCATCTCAATACCCCACCGTGGATCCTCCCTCGTCATCCAACGAGAGGGCCATCCGCGGTACTCACACTTATCTTGAGGCTTTTAGTAGTATCCATTTACTTGTCTATGAACTGCATAAGCGACCAAGTAGTCCTTTACCGCGGACGCGGCTATTCGAATAGTTTCATACCCTGCAGGGGTGTACTTCGTCACACACGCTCTCACCACTTATCGTCGCTACACGACGTGTACTCGGCAACCTTCAAGCGGAAGCCCAACGTGGGTGTCGGCCACAGCCTACCTAAACACTCGAGTCACTAGTCCAGGTTTGTCACCTATTTAGGTTCCATCCGCAGGGAGTCCGGCCGAGGTTTCCACATACGGCCCCAAACGATGTGTGCAGGGTTCCCGGACACCAAGCGGGCGACTCGGTACACCGTGCCACGAGCCTACCGCATCACAGCCCACCCCTTGGTCAGCGCTGTCCACGGCCTCCAGCTTACTACAAACACCAGAAACTACGTGCAACTCCTGGACAGAGGACAAGGGTGAATAAGAAGCCGAGGGGGTCCATTGGTTTCGGGCCCAATGTGTGGTAGTAGCTGAATCTTAAATCACGCATACAGATCTCAGTTCTTAGGGACGGTCTCAATGAAACAACCCACCATGTACTCCTACATGGCCTCCCATCGATACCTTTACCAAATCGTATTCAACACTTTACTCCCTTTACCGACACACACACTTTCACTCTAGTTCATCACCCTGATGAGCCAGACCTGACACAACTCTAAGCATAGCAAGCATAGCATTGTAGGAACACACAACATGGCTCAATCAACTCCTACACATGCTAGTGGGTTTCATCTAGTTACTGTGGCAATGACAGGTCATGCAAAGGAAAGTGGGTTCAACTACCGCAACACACAGCAGTTTGAATCGCGTTGTCTTAATGTAGTAAACAAGAGCAGAAGCGAGAAGATGGGTTTGTATCGAAATGATCAATGGGTTGCTTGCCTGACGGAGTGGTGGTGGGATACTGCCCTTCAGTTGGATACTCGTGAATATCCTCGGAGGCAGGACCTACCACGATGAGCATACCGAAGCACAATCAACACCAAGCAAGTGCAACAATATGATGCATGCATGAGACATGGCAAGATGGATGTGTTGGGCTAATGCAACTAAGACCAGAAGGGTTTGGACTAATTTGAATCAAAGATTCAAATTCCAAGTTCATAAATGGCCCATATTAATGCTTTATCTTGTTCTGTACAAAACAGTAGGTTAACTTGCTTAATCATGCATGAAACCAGTACAGATGGATAGAATGGATTTTTCTGATCATTTTTCATATATAAATCTTTTCATTCTGAGCTATAGATTATTTTCTATGATTTTTTGAAGTTTGTGATAATTTCTGGAATTTCCAATATAAGAATAATTCCAGTAAATGCTTTACTGCGTCAGCCTGACGTCAGTGTGACGTCAGCAAGTCAACGGGGTCGTCCAGGTCAAACCTGACGTGTGGGTCCCCTGTGTCAGTGTCACTGTTAGGTAATTAGTTATTTAGAATTAGTTTTAACTCTAACCCAGATTTATTTAACAGGCGGGCCCCACTTGTCAGTGACCCTGGGGGGTCGACCTGTGGTCAAACCACGCTGACTCGCCGGCATTTAGCCGCCGGCGACGTCCAGACGCGGTGGTGGAGTGCGGGTTCCCTCCTCCGGCGACCAAAAGGACGGCGGAGAGTACCTACGTGTAGCTGGGGGCGAGCCGCGTCGACTGGTGGTGGTAGTGGAGCTCGGGGTCGCCGGAATCAACGCCGGCGACGAGCCGTGCGGCTGCCGGGGTATGGGCGTGGTTGAAACCATAGCTAGAGAGCACGGCGAGGAACGTGCGAGGGTGCTACGGGTTCCTGGCGTTGCGGTGAAGCTAATGGCTACGGTGGTGTGGCCGTTGGATGGCCGGAGCCTCGACGGCGACGAGCTCGTGCGGCGGCGCGTACGGGTGAGCTTCGTGCGGTAGCTATAGAGCTCGAGAGAGAGAGAGGAGAGGATGGGAAGGTGGCCATGCTCACGGCGGTTGCGACGGAGCAGGCGGCGAGGTCGGAGGCGAGCTGTTGCAGTGGCGACGGCGGAGGGGATCTCCGACGGTGAGCGGCGAAGGCGAGGTCGGTGACGGAGCTTCGGGGCAACCGAGCGCTCGGGGCTCGGCTTGCTCGAAGGAGTGGGCGACGGCGGTGCTGTAGGACACGGTGGAGTGGCGCGAGGTCGACGGTGGGCGCGGTTACTCCGGTGAGGTGTCTGCGGCGGCGTCGGCCATGGTGGGGAGAAGGCGAGGGAGAGGCAACGGGGGAGAATGACGGTGTCCAGAGGCTCGGGGCGCGTCGAGGGAGGTCGGCCAGCGCATCCGCGGCGAGGGCGGCAAGCAGCTGGCGCCGTGGCGAGCTCACGCTCGCCGGCGTCACCTCTCTGCCTGCTCTGGCGAGAGCAGGCAGCTGACTGGCGCGGGCCAGCACAGTGCTGGGCCGCCAGGTGGGCTACCAGGTGAGTTTCTCTGCCTTCTGTTTCTTTCTCTTTTTATTTATTTCTGTTATGTGTTTTGAAATAGTAAAAATACTATTTCATTTAGGAAAACCCTGAAAATATTATGAGGCACCTTTGAAATTATTCTCAACAGCCTAAAAATACCTTCAAGATTATTTGGGCATTTGAAAATATTTATAGCATTTAAAATGCCCAAATGCAAATACTTATGGCTTGTGCAAAAATCCAAGATGGCCTCCAAAAATATGAAACCATTTTTGGCAGAGGTTTTAGCCAAGACCAAAGGTGGTGAACATTTATGGAGGGCATTTCAGGTTCATTGAAAAGTAAACCCTAGTTGTTCCAGGGGGGGTGCTGGGGGTTTCTGGCATCCCCATTTCTGGTTTCTGTGAAATGTAGACATGATGCAACACTCTAATGCATGAACTAACTAGGATGTGACAGGCCGCAACGCGATGTGCTGCGGCGCCGCATGCGCAGGCGAGTCCGTCACACCCCGTCGCCTCCCTGTCTATCTTAGGGGTGTGGCTCTGGGGTTGCGTGCGTCCTATTGTTGGAAAAACAAAATGTCCGCACTGCACCTCTCAACCAAGC
>NC_057814.1:150745512-150746215 GCF_018294505.1 Triticum aestivum
TGCGTCCTATTGTTGGAAAAGCAGAATGTCCACACTGCGCCTGTCAACCAAGTGCACTGTGTGCGTTAGCGCGAGGCCGAGCAGGGGGATGGGGGGGGGTCGTGACCCCCCTCCCCAGCCCCCCCGGCGAGGCGGAGCCTGGAACAAGCCGGAGCAGGCAGCAACGCGGCTTGCCGCGGTGCCGCATGCGCAGGCGAGTCCGTAACACCCCGTCGCCTCCCTGTCTATCTTAGGGGTGTGGCTCTGGGGTTGCGTGCATCCTATTGTTGGAAAAACAGAATGTCCGCACTGCGCCTGTCAACCAAGCGCCCTGCATGCGTTAGCGCGAGGCCAAGCAGGGGGGTGCGAGGGGGGTCGTGACCCCCCTCCCCACCGCCCTGCTAGGCCGAGCCTAGAACGAGCCGGAGCAGGCGGCGACGCGGCGTGCCGCGGTGCCGCATGCGCAGGCGAGTCCGTCACCCACCGTCGCCTCCCTGTCTATATTAGGGGTGTGGCTCTGGGGTTGCGTGTGTCCTACTGTTGGAAAACAGAATGTCCGCACTGCGCCTGTCAACCACGCGCACTGCGTTTGTTAGCGATGCCGAGCAGGGGGGTCGGAGGGGGGTCGTGACCCCCTCCCCCCTGCGAGGGTGAGCCTGGAACCAGCCGGAGTAGGCAGCGACTCCGCGTGCCGCGGTGCCACATGCGCAGGCAAGTCCGTCAC
>NC_057814.1:150746431-150747264 GCF_018294505.1 Triticum aestivum
CCCCCCTGCGAGGGCGAGCCTGGAACGAGCCGGAGTAGGCAGCGACGCAGCGTGCCGCGGGCCGCATGCGCAGGCAAGTCCGTCGCACCCCGTCGCCTCCCTGTCTATCATAGGGGTGTGGCTCTAGGGTTCCGTGCGTCCTATTGTTGGAAAAACAGAATGTCCGCACTGCGCCTGTCAACCAAGCGCACTGGGGTGCGTTAGCGCGAGGCCGAGCAGGGGGATGGGAGGGGGGTCGTGACCCCCCTTCCCACCCCCCCTGCAAGGCTGAGCCTGGAACGAGCCGGAGCAGGCGGCGACGCGGAGTGCCGCGGCGCCACATGCGCAGGCGAGTCCGTCACACCCCGTCGCCTCCCTGTCAATCTTAGGGGTGTCGCGCCGGGGTTGCGTGCGTCCTATTGTTGAAAAATAGAATGTCCGCATTGCGCCTGTCAACCAAGCATACTGCATGCGTTAGCGCGAGGCCGAGCAGAGGGTTTGGAGTGGGGTCATGACCCCCTACCCACCCCCTGTGAGGCCGAGCATGGAACGAGCCGGAGCAGGCGGTGACGCGGCGTGCTGCGCCGTTGCATGCGCAGGCGAGTCCGACAGACCCCGTCGCCTCCCTGCCTATCTTAGGGGTGTGGCTCTGGGGTTGCGTGCGTCCTATTGTTGGAACAACAGAATGTCCGCACTGCCTGTCAACCAAGCGCACTGCGTGCGTTAGCGCGAGGCCAAGCAGGGATGTGGGAGGGGGGTCGTCACTCCCCCTCCCCACCCACCCTGACAGGCCGAGCCTGGAACGAGCCGGAGCAGGCGGCGACGCGGCGTGCCGCGGCGCCGCATGCGCAGGC
>NC_057814.1:150747274-150748914 GCF_018294505.1 Triticum aestivum
GAATGCCTGCATTGCGCCTGTCAACCAAGCGCCCTGCGTGTGTTAGCGCGAGGCCGAGCAGGGGGTGGGAGGGAGGGTCGTGACCCCCCCTCCCCACCCCCTGCGAGGAGGAGCCTGGAACGAGCCGGAGCAGGGGGGTGGGAGGGGTGTCGTGACCCCCCTCCCCACCCCCCTGCGAGGCCGAGCCTGGAACGAGCCGGAGCAGGCGGCGACGCGGCGTGCCGTGGCGCCGCATGCGGAGGCGAGTCTGTCACACCCCGTCGCCTCCCTGTCTATCATAGGGGTGTGGCTCTGGGGTTGCGTGTGTCCTACTGTTGGAAAAACAGAATGTCTGCACAGCGCCTGTCAACCACGCGCACTGCATGCGTTACCGCGAGGCCTAGCAGGGGGTGGGAGGGGGTCGTGACCCACCCTCCCGACCCCCCTGCGAGGCCGAGCCTGGAACGATCCAGAGTAGGCGGCGAAGCGGCGTGCCGCGGCATCGCATGCGCAGGCAAGTCCGTCACACCCCGTCGCCTCCTTGTCTATCTTAGGGGTGTGGCTCTGGGGTTGTGTGTGTCCTATTGTTGGAAAAACAGAATGTCCGCACTGCGCCTGTCAACCAAGCGCAGTGCGTGCATTAGCGCGAGGCCGGGCAGGTGGGTCGGAGGGGGGTCGTGACCCCCCTCCCCACCCCCCTGCGAGGGCGAGCCTGGAACGAGCCGGAGCAGGCAGCGACGCGGCGTGCCGTGGTGCCGCATGCGCAGGCAAGTCCGTCACACCCCGTCGCCTCCCTGTCTATCTTAGGGTTGTGGCTCTGGGGTTGCGTGCGTCCTATTGTTGGAAAAACAGAATGTCCGCACTGCGCCTGTCAACCAAGTGCATTGTGTGCGTTAGCGCGAGGCCGAGCAGGGGGATGGGAGGGGGTCGTGACCCCCATCCCCACCCCCCCTGCGAGGCCGAGCCTGGAACGAGTCGGAGCAGGTAGGGACGTGGCGTGCCGCGGCGCCGCATGCGTAGGCGAGCCGGTCACACCCCGTCGCCTCCCTGTCTATCTTAGGGGTGTGGCTCTGGGGTTGTGTGCGTCCTATTGTTGGAAAAACAGAATGTCCGCACTGCGCCTGTCACCCAAGCGCAATGCGTGCGTTAGCGTGAGGTCAAGAAGGGGTGTGGGAGGGGGGCTCGTGACCCCCTCCCCACCCCCTGCGAGGCCGAGCCTGGAACGAGCCGGAGCAGGCGACGACGCGGCGTGCCGCGGCACCGCATGCGCAGGCGAATCCGTCACACCCCGCAGCCTCCCTTTCTATCTTAGGGGTGTGGCTCTGGGCTGCGTGCATCCTATTGTTGGAAATACAGAATGTCTGCACTTCGCCTGTCAACCAAGCGTAGTGTGTGCGTTAGCGCGAGGCCGAGCAGGGGGTGGGAGGAGGGTCGTGACCCCCTCCCCACCCCCCCTCCGAGGATGAGCCTGGAACGAGCTGGAGCAGGTGGCGACGTGGCGTGCCACGGCGCCGCATGCGCACGCGAGTCCGTCACACCCCGTCGCCTCCCTGTCTATCTTAGGGGTGTGGCTCTGGGGTTGCGTGCATCCTATTGTTCGAAAAACAGAATGTCTGCACTGCGCCTGTCAACCAAGCGCACTGTGTGCGTTAGCGTGAGGC
>NC_057814.1:150748924-150749707 GCF_018294505.1 Triticum aestivum
CTGCGCCTGTCAACCAAGTGCATTGTGTGCGTTAGCGCGAGGCCGAGCAGGGGGATGGGAGGGGGTCGTGACCCCCATCCCCACCCCCCCTGCGAGGCCGAGCCTGGAACGAGCCGGAGCAGGTAGGGACGTGGCGTGCCGTGGCGCCGCATGCGTAGGCGAGCCGGTCACACCCCGTCGCCTCCCTGTCCATCTTAGGGGTGTGGCTCTGGGGTTGCGTGCGTCCTATTGTTGGAAAAACAGAATGTCCGCACTGCGCCTGTCAACCAAGCGCAATGCGTGCGTTAGCGTGAGGCCAAGAAGGGGTGTGGTAGGGGGGCTCGTGACCCCCTCCCCACCCCCTGCGAGGCCGAGCCTGGAACGAGCCGGAGCAGGCGACGACGCGGCGTGCCGCGGCGCCGCATGCGCAGGCGAATCCGTCACACCCCGCAGCCTCCGTTTCTATCTTAGGGGTGTGGCTCTGGGCTGCGTGCATCCTATTGTTGGAAATACAGAATGTCTGCACTTCGCCTGTCAACCAAGCGTAGTGTGTGCGTTAGCGCGAGGCCGAGCAGGGGGTGGGAGGGGGGTCGTGACCCCCTCCCCACACCCCCTCCGAGGATGAGCCTGGAACGAGCTGGAGCAGGGGGCGACGTGGCGTGCCACGGCGCCGCATGCGCACGCGAGTCCGTCACACCCCGTCGCCTCCCTGTCTATCTTAGGGGTGTGGCTCTGGGGTTGCGTGCATCCTATTGTTTGAAAAACAGAATGTCTGCACTGCGCCTGTCAACCAAGCGCACTGTG
>NC_057814.1:150749717-150750861 GCF_018294505.1 Triticum aestivum
GGTTGCGTGCGTCCTATTGTTGGAAAAACAGAATGTCCGCACTGCGCCTGTCAACCAAGTGCATTGTGTGCGTTAGCGCGAGGCCGAGCAGGGGGATGGGAGGGGGTCGTGACCCCCATCCCCACCCCCCCTGCGAGGCCGAGCCTGGAACGAGTCGGAGCAGGTAGGGACGTGGCGTGCCGCGGCGCCGCATGCGTAGGCGAGCCGGTCACACCCCGTCGCCTCCCTGTCTATCTTAGGGGTGTGGCTCTGGGGTTGTGTGCGTCCTATTGTTGGAAAAACAGAATGTCCGCACTGCGCCTGTCACCCAAGCGCAATGCGTGCGTTAGCGTGAGGTCAAGAAGGGGTGTGGGAGGGGGGCTCGTGACCCCCTCCCCACCCCCTGCGAGGCCGAGCCTGGAACGAGCCGGAGCAGGCGACGACGCGGCGTGCCGCGGCACCGCATGCGCAGGCGAATCCGTCACACCCCGCAGCCTCCCTTTCTATCTTAGGGGTGTGGCTCTGGGCTGCGTGCATCCTATTGTTGGAAATACAGAATGTCTGCACTTCGCCTGTCAACCAAGCGTAGTGTGTGCGTTAGCGCGAGGCCGAGCAGGGGGTGGGAGGAGGGTCGTGACCCCCTCCCCACCCCCCCTCCGAGGATGAGCCTGGAACGAGCTGGAGCAGGTGGCGACGTGGCGTGCCACGGCGCCGCATGCGCACGCGAGTCCGTCACACCCCGTCGCCTCCCTGTCTATCTTAGGGGTGTGGCTCTGGGGTTGCGTGCATCCTATTGTTCGAAAAACAGAATGTCTGCACTGCGCCTGTCAACCAAGCGCACTGTGTGCGTTAGCGTGAGGCCGAGCAGGGTGTGGGAGGGGGGTCGTGACCCCGTCCCCACCCCTCTGCGAGGCCGAGCCTGGAACGAGCCAGAGCAGGTGGCGACGCGGCGTGCCACGGCACCGCATGCGCAGGCAAGTCCGTCACACCCCGTCGCCTCGCTGTCTATCTTAGGGGTGTTGCTCTGGGGTTGTGTGCATCCTATTGTTCGAAAAACAGAATGTCTGCACTGTGCCTGTCAACCAAGCGCACTGTGTGCGTTAGCGTGAGGCTGAGCAGGGGGTGGGAGGGGGGTCGTGACCCCCTCCCCACCCCCCTGCGAGGC
>NC_057814.1:150751081-150751358 GCF_018294505.1 Triticum aestivum
GAATGCCTGCATTGCGCCTGTCAACCAAGCGCCCTGCGTGTGTTAGCGCGAGGCCGAGCAGGGGGTGGGAGGGAGGGTCGTGACCCCCCCTCCCCACCCCCTGCGAGGAGGAGCCTGGAACGAGCCGGAGCAGGGGGGTGGGAGGGGTGTCGTGACCCCCCTCCCCACCCCCCTGCGAGGCCGAGCCTGGAACGAGCCGGAGCAGGCGGCGACGCGGCGTGCCGTGGCGCCGCATGCGGAGGCGAGTCTGTCACACCCCGTCGCCTCCCTGTCTATC
>NC_057814.1:150751635-150759226 GCF_018294505.1 Triticum aestivum
TGTCTATCTTAGGGGTGTGGCTCTGGGGTTGCGTGCGTCCTATTGTTGGAAAAACAGAATGTCCGCACTACGCCTGGCAACGAAGCGCACTGCGTGCATTAGCACGAGGCCGAGCAGGGGGGTGGGAGGGGGGTCGTGACCCCCCTCCCAACCCACCCTGCGAGGTCGAGCCTGGAACGAGCTGGAGCAGGCGGCGACGCGGCGTTCCACGGCGCCGCATACGCAGGCGAGTCCGTCACACCCCGTCGCCTCCCTGTCTATCTTAGGGGTGTGGCTCTGGGTTTGCGTGCGTCCTATTGTTGGAAAAACAGAATGCCCGCACTGCGTGTCAGGTGGTAGGTGCGACATATGCCAACGTGTGGCTTATCATTGTGGGAGCCTGTAAGACATCGCCGGTGCCTGGAAACGTGATAAGGCGAAGACATGCACGCCGGCGAATCTTACCCAGGTTCGGGGCTCTCCGTGGAGATAACACCCCTAGTCCTGCTCTACGGGGTCTCCGCATGATCACTAGACCAAGACAAGTAGCTACAAGTGCTCCTTGAGCAGTTTGGCTAGAGGAGGAAGAAAGGCAAGGCTAGCTCTCCTCGTCGCTCTACGTCGTATCTAAAACTATCTCAGAGATCAACCCTTTGCATGGGTGCCCTGGGGGTTTATGTAGGCCTACCCCCCAGGGATACAATGGTATTCCGACTGGGTGCGGGTCCCAGCCGTTAGTGTCTGTGCTTGACGGCTTCTCCGCCGGTCGTTGGGGCCCGCCGACTGGTGGGTCCCGCCGGCTGCTGGCCTCTTGGTCGACAGGCCGGCCCCACCGCTTGGGGGCCTTGTCGGCGGCTGGTTACTGTTGCCTCACCCCTGATGATGAGGGCTTTGTCGAGGTAAGCATGGCTACAGTGCCACCGCCTGGCAGGCTCTCACTGTAGCCTCACCTCGTCTTGTCTCCTTAATGATGCACATACTTCGAGGGAGGGAGGTAGCCGGCTATTGGGAGCCGGCTACGCCTCAGGCTAACTAGGGGAGGCCCGGCCGCCTTCGAACGTCTCTCTGGCTGAAGGGGCTCGCCGCCCGCGGGCCGTATTGGCGCCTGTCGTGGGTGACGTCACGGTCAACATGGCAACAGTGCCGCGCCGGACGGGGGATGGCTGACCCGTGCGCCGCACTATGGCCATGCATGCTCCGAGATTCGGGGGTGGCATGCTGTACTGTGGCCACGCCCCGTCTCATCACCGTTATGTGGGTGCAGGTCTGGTGGGTGCAGTCTTGGCCAGCTTCCGGGAGTCGGTCTTCTTGTGGCCGGCTTCTGGGAGTCGGTCTACTTATGGCCGGCTTCTAGGAGTCGGCCCACTTATGGCCGGCTTCTGGGAGTCGGCCATCTTATGGTTATCTTCGGGAAGGTTTTCGAGGGCGGGTCGCCTTCCGGTAGTCGGCCTGTGAGATAGCCAACCAGGGGAAGGCGGCCCTGTGTTTTCGATGCTTGAAGGCCCGATCGGCCTGATAATTTTTCAAAGAGCCACAGGGAGTCGGTTAGGCTACCCGTGGCCATTTACTCCGACAATAGTCCCCGAAGCTGGTTGGGCTTCGAGGCTGAGAAAAGGACGAGAAGCTCGGTCAGCTTCCTATCTTGAAGAGCCAGCAGCTAGGAGCCGGCTTCGGTTGGGTACGCCGTCTTGGCGAGATTTTTAAGTCTGAAGGCGGGAGCCGGTTGGTGCGTACGCCGGGTTGCGGGCCAGCCGCTCGCCGCCCGCGTACCACGTGGCACCCTCTGGCTGAAAAAAGCCTGCCAGCCCACGCGCGCGACGGGATGTCGCCGCAGGCCGGGGGCCCATCACTCCCACGCCTAGGCCCAAGTGCAGATTCTCTGTGGCCCAAAGCGGGCCGCACGCCTTCCGGCGGTAGTTTCTGCACGTCGTTAGGGCGCAGTAATCGCGGAATGTGGGGGAGTGGGCGCAGTTAATCGCACATTCCCCCCACGCCTCGCCTCCTCGGCTTCGCCGAACGAGGCTATAAGTAGGGGGAGGAGCGGGAACGGCAGGTGCTCGCACGCTCCCCTCGCTCCGCCACTTTCTTCCTTTCCTTCTCCGTCGCAGCAGCCCTTCGCCGCCGTGCCGTCCCTCTAGTCTTCGCACTACACCGCAGCTTCGCCGCCGCGGGGCCGTGATTTCGCCGTCGCCACGCCCTTTCTCTCCAGCTTCTTGCCGTCATGCAGCACGGCGGAGACTGGGACGGCTCCAACGTCCACGCGGACCACATAGACTTCCTCCGCAAGACGCGGCGAATGCCCGGCGAGGACCAGGTGCGGGTCCGTCTTGCGCCGAAGAAGAAGATCACGCCGGCGCCGGAGGAAGGCAAGCGGGTAATCTTCCGCTCGCACTTCCTGCGCGGCCTCGGCCTACCTGCGAGCGCCTTCTTCCGCTCCTTCCTCGAGTTCTATCAGCTCCAGCCGCACCACCTCACTCCAAACATGGTGGTGCTGCTGTCCGCCTTCGTCACTCTGTGGGAGGGCTTCCTCAGCGTCCTTCCCACCCTCGAGTTCTGGGGGGAATTCTTCCAGTCCAAGCTTGGCACCCGCATGCAGGGCGTGCCGGCTCAGAGCGGCACCTTCATCACGGTGCGGAGGCCGGCAGCCGACAACCCCTTCCCTGCCATCACGCAGATCCCGTCGGTGAGGCTCTGGCAGAAATCATACTTCTACGTGAAGAACGTCGCCCCGCAAGGCGACTACGTCAATTTGCCAGCTTACGTAGCCGGCCCGCCGGCTGGGAGGCGGCCCCAGTGGTCCTATCGGGCCAGGACGATGTCGCCGGCTGGAGCCCCCGCCGTCGCCCGACTGGGTCCGACCTGCTGGCCGCCTTCGTGGTGCGCCGGGTGCTCCCACATCAAGGCCGCCCTCATTTGATCAGTCAAATGAGCGGCCAACCCGATCTTAGTCGGATATGCACCAAGGAGATGCCTCATGACGAGGTGGCTCATATGGTGAACTATCTCGCGAACTGCAAGCTCTCCGTAGAGTGGCGGTTTGGCAAGGAGCCGTACTGCTGTGCCCAATCCCCCGCCTATGGTACACTTTCTTTATCTTTTCTTCTTTAGTTTTGTCACCAAGTTTTTCTTGGCCGACTCTGACCAGTTGGCACGTCTTGGCAGAGCCCTCTCCTTCGGCCTGCGGCCGGGACAGCGGGGGCGGATCGCCAATTTCTCCACCACCGGGCGGAGCATGACTTGGAGGACCCCGACTTGGTGGCGGCCGCCATGGACGATAACACCGAGGCAGGAGGCGGCGAAGCAGGAAGCGAAGCAGGCGGCTCCGGGCTTGGAGCCAGCTTCGACGATTGGCCGGAAGACGACGAGGCGGAAATCGTCCCGCGCCGCCAGCCGGCGTCCGACCATGGCGTGGGTTCATCCGCCGCGCCGCCTGCTCGAGGCGGCGCGCAGAAGCGCTGGGCCGTGTCGGGCTTGTTCGGCAGTCGGCCGAAGAAGCCCAAGAGCGGGGCGGCGGCGACCAGGCGGGACGAGGCGGCCGCGAAGGCGGCCCGCTTCCGCAAGGTGGTGAAGCAGCCGCAAACGGTTTCGGCGTAAGTATTGATTTTCTTGCATATTCCTTCTTCTTTTCATGTCGATTTATGAATCCTTGTCTTGTCTTATCAAACAGGGCTCCGCTCTCTCTTGAGCGGGTCGCTGCCGCCTCTGTAGTTGGATCGGTGGGAGGATCCGCAAACACCCGCCGTGTGGACCCCCGTGCCGAGCTTCAGGCGGCAACGGAGCGGAACGGGCGGGAGCCTCGGGAGGAGCGGGAGGCGGAGGAGCTGAGGGCGGCCGCCGCCAAGGCGGCGCAGGAGATGGCGGAGGAGTCGGCGAAGGCACCAGCCGACGCGGCGGCCAAGGCCTAGGCGGAGGCTGCAGCCACAGCAGCAGCGGAGGGGGCCTTGCTTGTCACCCCCTGCGTGTCGCGGCGCCCGAGATCCCGGAGTCCGCGCCGGAGGAAGTCGGCGGTGACCTGCCGGGGATGGAGAGGGAGGAGGAAGACGTCGTCCTCCGGGAGAGGGAGGCGGCACCGCCATCGCTGGCTGGGGCGGACCGAGGCGGCCGACTTGACGCGCCGCCCGTGCGGCCGGCTGGAGGTGAGCCAGAAGCGAATACGGACCTGGTGGTCCGATCGTCATCACGCCAGCGCGCGGGGAAAGCGACTTCGGCGCCGGACCCGTAGAAGGCCGCAGGCTCTAGCTCGTCGAGCCAGGATCTGGAGACAGCTAGCGCCAGCTCGGGGTGGACGCCGGGTGGTGGGACGGCCGTGGTGAATGTGGCGGCGCAAGAAGTCTGGAACCGGCTTTAGTCCCAGGCCGCCGTGCTGAGGCAGTACAATGATGAGTTCCTCGCGACACGGGCGGCCATTCGGGTGAGTGTTCCCGCTTTTCTATTTCTTGATCTTGCTTTCTTCCGTGGGGGCACGTTAGCGCACCCACTCGGTGTAGTCCCCGAGTTCCGAGTCGGCTGCTGAGCAGGCGGCTTGGAACTTCTTAGTACACTTTGATTGCTTATCTTGCTCTTGTTCGCTTCTCTGTCCGACTTGCAGGACTACCACAATCTCCGTGCGGTTGCCTTCAACTCCCAGGCTCGGGAGCTGACCCAGAAGACTGCTGATCTAACTGAGAGCCGGAGTAAGTGCTTCATCTTTTATCTCACGTGGGGGCGCGTCAGCGCACCCACTGGGTGTAGTCCCCGAGATTCGGGCCGACTTCTGAGCAGTCGGGTCGGATCTTTCCTGACGACTTCTTTCTTATTGCTTTTTTCTACTTTGCCATATCTGCAGAGGCCAACGCCAGCCTGAGGGAGCAGCTGGGTGGGACCCAGACCGCCCTTCGCGCCATGGAAGCCGAGTTTGACGCCTTGGTTCAGGAGCGTGACCGCCTGGTCAAGAGGCTGGCCGACCAGGAGGAGAGCCACAAGGCGGCCCTGAAGGCGGTGCAGGACAGCGAGGCCGCCCTTCAGGCCGAGTACGAGACCGAGGCGGCGAGCTGGGCTGAGGCAAGGTAGTCGCTGATCAGCGGCTACAGCCAGATCGAAGACTTAGTCGACGGTAGGCCGCCCTCTTCTACGTTTCTTGCTAGCAGCTTGCCATTTAGTCCATTCTCTGACTTTGTGTTTTTTCTCTTTCTTTTTTTCTTGTGCAGAGTACTTCCCTGGTTACTCTACCGCCGGCAACCAGGTCGTCGAGGCCCACCGCGAGGCACGAAGGCAAGCCGGTGTGGAGATCGCACCGAATGCTCGTCGGTCGCTTGAGGAGCAGCTTCTGGCGATCCAAGCCCGCCTCCAGCCGGCTCACTGCATGCTCCGCCGTCTTCAGCGCGTTGGGGCGCAAGTGCTGGCCGCCCTCTGGCCTGGCGAGGCGGTTCCCCGTACCCCCAGTCGGATTGCCGACTGGCTGGAGGTAGCGGTTGGCCGCTTCGAGGCCTGGAAGGCTTCTGCAGCTCGGTCAGGCGCCAGGCGAGCGCTGGAGTTCATCAAAGCCTGGTATCCTGAGTTGAGCTTGGACCAGCTGGCCACCTAGCGGCAGGAGGCTGACGAGGAGTTGGAGGCGGTGCGGCCGGCTATCATCCTGCGCGCTTCGGCAATCGCCGACTACACCGCCACCAGCGCCTTTGCTCCTGAGGTGGATGATAATGCAATTGCTCAGCCGGAGGAGAGGTTCGGGCTGAACCCGGCGGATGGTGAGGACTCGGTAGAGGAGATCGACTCCAGCGACGAGGGCGAAGAGGAGGAGGGTGAGGATGGTGAAGACGCCGTGCCAGACGGTGGAGCAACCGGCCAGCCTCAACTTGATCGTGCCTCCAGCAATGAGGTGCGTGCGAGCGCGCCGCCTGCAGCCGGCGATGATCAAGCCGAGACTCGCCAGCCGGCCACTCCTCCAGCTGGCACTGCCGTCTCCACCAGCTAGCCCGGCTCGCCTGTTACGCCCTTAGTCTGATCCGCCGCCTTTGCTTTCCTGTTTATTGCTCTTCGAACAATATTTTGTTAAGTTTGTGCAATTCCATCAACTGGGGGTGTGTTCAAATTATGTTGACTGCCGGCCTGTTGAAGGCCTTATGTGTAAATATAATCATGCATGTGTTTTGGCTTCCCATTGTTCTTGCTTTTCATCCTTTGGTTGTTTCCTTTGCCGCCCTCCGTTCGTCGCCGCCTTCCCAGCCAGACAACTGCTCTGCAGTCTGTGGCTGGAGAAGTGCTTTGGCCGGTTGGGAGGGCAAGTACTCTAGCTTTCTTGGATTGTAGCGAAGTGAATGGGAACCGGCCAGCCGGCTGTACTGACAGCCGGTTGGTGTGGTGGGAGGCCGGCTTGTGTTATATAGGTTCGTTAGTCCTTAGCCGTTTTTCGTGTGGGCATCCTTTCCTGCCTTGTGCTCTTGCCAGTCGGCCAGTCGGTTCTTTGAGCTGCTACTTTCAATAAGAGAGGGCTCGGGTGCTGGCACACTACTTGTCTGACTGCAGGTAGAACTTTAATATAACTCAAGGCGGCCAGTCCCCGGGCCGACTGGTCGAACCCGGTGCCAGATAGAAAATCAAATGTAATAGTACATTCATAGGTATGACACTCGTCATTCATAGATAAAAAAGGGTAGTCCCCGAGTGCGCCTCGGGGGGCCCGTTGTCTTCTACTTAATACAAAAAGGTGGCGTGATACATACTGCTTTTAACTGTAAAATCTTCTCAGGAGATTGGCGTTCCATGGTCGTTCCGATTCCTTGCCGGAATCATCCCTCTTGCGTGCCTTCGGCTTCTGTTCGTCGATTAGGTAGTTGGAGTCGTTGCCTAGGGCCTAGCTGATGACGAATGGGCCTTCCTGTAACACCCTGGATGTAACTTTCCATATTTGTAACTCCAACTCTTGCCATTTTCGGCTATGTGTTATGATATTCCCTCCGTGGTCGGGTTTTGTTTTCGTTTTGCATTTTGTTCATGTCATGCATCTCATATCATGTCATCATGTGCATCGAATTTGCATACGTGTTCGTCTCATGCATCCGAGGATTTTCCCCGTTGTCCGTTTTGCAATCCGGCACTCCCACCTCCTCCAGCGCACCCCTCTTGTTTCTTTTCGTGAGCGGGTGTTGAACGTTATCGGAATGGACCGAGGCTTGCCAAGTGGCCTTGGTATACCACCGGTAGACCACCGGTCAAGTTTCGTTCCATTTGGAGGTCGTTTGGTACTCCAACGGTTAACCGGGTAACCGCAGATGCCTTTTGTGTGTTGCAGCAAATCCCCTCTCTAAAAAGCCCAAAACCCAGCAAACTCACTTACATGCTCTAGGTCGTTCGATCACGATCGTGTGGGAGAAAACCGCACTCCATTTGGAGTCTCCTAGCTCCGTCTAGCTATATATATGTGAGTCCCCCGAAACCTTCGCAGATCAAACCCTAACCTCGTCCCCTCCGCGCCGCCGGACAAAACTCCCACCGACGGACGTGTCCGCCTCCCACCGCCGCCGCCACGTGTCGCCTCCGGATTCGCCGCCACCCGTGCCCACTTCGCCGCCCGCGCCGCAGGCCCGGAGAGCCCGCGTCAGGCCCTCCCGGCCCGCGCCCACTTCCGCGCCGCCGC
>NC_057814.1:150759539-150769080 GCF_018294505.1 Triticum aestivum
CCGTTCGCTCCCCGCGACGCCTCGCCGCCGCCTCATGCCTCGCCGAGCCCCACGCCGGCGCCGCCTTCCTCTCCATCTCCTCTGGCCGGCCTCCTCCATCTCCTCCCGTCGCAACGCCGGCCACCGCGAGCAGCAGCTCCGGCGAGGGCCACGACGAGCCCGATCCAGATTCAGCGCGTCGGTTGACTTTTTCTTCCTTCCCCGATTTTCCTAGTCTTTATTTCTTACATTCGGTTGCATACTTCCTCATGGCATAACTCCCCGCATGTAGATCCGTTTCGCGCGTGTAAGATATTGAAATATTCGCCTCGTGATTCTCTTCATCTTGTTCCATTGCACCATGTTTATTTGAGGTCATCTTGATGCCCAAATCTCTGGTGCAAGAGTACTAGTTGCTGTTAACTGCTGTTACTTTTCAGAACTCGAGGATTTGTTATTTTTGTTGCATTTAATCTGTGCATCTTATTAGTATGAGCTCTACATGTGTTTTGTTGTATGCCATGCCATATTTCCAGGGGTGTATGCTATGTATTTTTGTGATCTGTGTGGTGACTAGCACAAGCATGCAAACTAGGCTCCGTAATGTTTCTGATTTCAGGGACAGTAATATCTCCAAGTCTATGACTGCTGTTATTTTGTTCCTATGTATCCATGTGTCTACAGAGAGATCTATGCTCCTTTTGGAGATATTCAGTAAGGATGTTTTGTATATATTGTTGTAATTGATCCATTCATGGATTTGTTTGCAATTATGGAGTGCCATAGCATGACTCAATCTTGCTATACTTTTGCTATAAAATATTTCTGGCAGATTCTTAACATGATATTCAAATTTGCCAAGCTTGTTGTAGTTGATCCTTTCATGATATATACTTGCTATTGCCATGGATATCTTCATAAACATGCAATCTTACTGTAGGGATGCTTGTTTTGTCATGCATTGCTGTGTGGTGAATGCATCAAGCTCACAAAGATGCCTTCATATTACTGTTTCTGCCATGCCCTGTTTTCTGCAAAGTCTGGAACCTGTTAACGAAACATGCTATGTTTACATGGTTGCCATCATATCTTCTGGTCCATTTTGGCTTATGGTCAGTAAGGGACTTTTGTCATATGCATTTAGTAGAAGACTTCCATGCCTTGTTTTTCCATGTTAGGTTCATGTAGCATGTCTACTTCGTGCCTTGAACATTGCTACCTGATGCTGTTTCAGGCATGTCCAGTAATTTCACCAAGTCTGTGAACCTGTTGTCTTTTGCACTATTGCCATGCTTGTTTGAACTTGTTATATTGTGATCTAGCCGTAGCTCAGTGTTCATCTTTTGTAAAGCATCTTCTTTAGATTACTGTCATATGCTTTGTTGCTATGTTGGGTGCTGTAGCATAGTTTCTTGTTGCATTCTAAGTGCTATCATGCTGTTAATCGCAGATTCGTGTCATTCTTGTTTTGCTTGCCATTTGCAAACCGTGCATCCGTTTCCGGTGATATTTATGTCGATTTCAACCGAAATCATCTCATCTTTCCAGTTGCATGCTTGGTTTGCCAAGTTACTGCCTTGTTCATCATTCTTTTTCCGGAGCACGCATATGCATCGCATATCATATCTTGCATATCATTCATGTTTTGCATCATGTTGCTTGTGCATTTCCCGTGATTGATTTTGGTTCCGTTGCTTGTGCTCTTGGTTTTGGGTAGAGCCGGGAGATGAGTTCGTGAACGAGGAACCTGTTGAGTACGCTTACGAGGATCAAGCTTTTGACAACTCTGAGAACCTTGCAGGCAAGATGACCACACCCTCGAAATCACTTCTATCTTTGCTTTGCTAGTTGTTCGTTCTATCGCTATGCTGCGATACCTACCACTTGCTATATCATGCCTCCCATATTGCCATGTCAGCCTCTAACCATCTTTTCCTAGCAAACCGTTGTTTGGCTAAGTTACCGCTTTTTGCTCAGCCCTTCTTATAGCGTTGCTATTTGCAGGTGAAGTTGGAGTTTGTTCCATGTTGGGACATGGATATTTTGGGATATCACAATATCTCTTATTATATGAATGCATCTATATATTATGGTAAAGGGTGGAAGGCTCGGCCTTATGCCTGGTGTTTTGTTCCACTCTTGCCGCCCTAGTTTCCGTCATACCGGTATTATGTTCCTTGAGTTTGCGTTCCTTACGCGGTTGGGTGATTTATGGGACCCCCTTGACAGTTCGCCTTGAATAAAACTCCTCCAGCAAGGCCCAACCTTGGTTTTACCATTTGCCACCTAAGCCTTTTCCCCCGGGTTTTCGCGAGCCCGAGGGTCATCTTTATTTTAACCCCCCCCGGGCCAGTGCTCCTTCGAGTGTTGGTCCGAACTGAGTAGACTGCAGGGCCCCCTCATGGAAACTCGAGTTCTGGTTTTACTCGTAGGATGTCTCATCCGGTGTTGCCCTGAGAACGAGATATGTGCAGCTCCTATCGGGATTTGTCGGCACATCGGGCGGCTTTGCTGGTCTTGTTTTACCATTGTCGAAATGTCTTGTAAACCGGGATTCCGAGACTGATCGGGTCTTTCTGGGAGAAGGTTTATCCTTCGTTGACCGTGAAAGCTTATGATGGGCTAAGTTGGGACACCCCTGCAGGGTATTATCTTTCGAAAGCCGTGCCCGCGGTTATGAGGCAGATGGGAATTTGTTAATGTCCGGTTGTAGAGAACTTGTCACTTGACCCAATTAAAATACTTTAACCGTGTGTGTAGCCGTGATGGTCTCTTCTCGGCGGAGTCCGGGAAGTGAACACGGTTCGAGTTATGCGTGAACGTAAGTAGTTTCAGTATCACTTCTTGATCACTTCTAGCTTCGCGACCATTTTGTTGCTTCTCTTCTCGCTCTCATTTGCGTATGTTAGCCACCATATATGCTTAGTGCCTGCTGCAGCTCCACCTCATTACACCATCCGTTCCTATAAGCTTAAATAGTCTTGATCTCGCGGGTGTGAGATTGCTGAGTCCTCGTGACTCACTGGTTCTACCAAAACAGTTGCAGGTGCCGACGATGCCAATGCAGGTGACGCAACCGAGCTCAAGTGGGAGTTCGGCGAGGAACGTGGTCGTTACTATGTGTCTTTTCCTGATGATCAGTAGTGGAGCCCAGTTGGGTCGATCAGGGATCTAGCATTTGGGGTTATCTTATTTTCATTTGGATTTGACCGTAGTCGATCTATGTGTGGATTTTGGATGATGTATGATTTATATTTATGTATTGTGTGAAGTGGCGATTGTAAGCCAACTCTCGTTATCCCATTCTTGTTCATTACATGGGATTGTGTGAAGATGACCCTTCTTGCGACAAAACCACAATGCGGTTATGCCTCTAAGTCGTGCCTCGACACGTGGGAGATATAGCCGCATCGTGGGCGTTACAAGTTGGTAATCAGAGCCATCGCCGACTTAGGAGCCCCTGCTTGATCGAATCGCTGGTGTTGTTGAGTCTATATCAAAAATGTTTTGAGTCTTTAGATTATATATATCGGAGAGTAGGATTCTTTTTACTCCTCAGTCCCTTCGTCGCTCTGGTGAGTCCTCCTGACGTAGAAGTTTTGACTCTTCTCTCCTCAAATTTCACTAAAAAAAATTTAGGATCACGCGGGTATCTTAGAATCGTTCCAATGGTTTTGTGACGAGAACATTGTTCTTGGTGCCTCCTGACAATTAGGGGTTGTGGCAGTGTCCCGGGGAGTTGAGCTCCGAGGTGTTGTCGTCACAATTTTATCGTTGCAGTTCTGGAATACCTGAGTTTCGCCGACATCGAAATCTCTTTTATGCAGTTGTTGGTGAGATCACCTCGACGCCACCCAGTACTGGGGCGGGAGTTCGGGAGTATTGCCATAACTCGTATAACGGATGCTTTTCGAAGGTTGAGGTACACGATTTCCGAAGGTTTCTTGGTTATGTGTTGACGGATGGATACAGCTGGATCTAGGGATTGCTAGTTTGGGTGATATATTTTGTGTCCCATGTATCCCCAACACCAAATTGCATAACCAGAAAGTTTCGGGAGTTTATAGGTGGGATTCATGTAGCTCTTAGCATTTCTTCCCGCAAATATTTGGTTCGTGATTGGGTAATCCTTACCATTTATTTGTTCCACTCGTACCTTTTTTATTTTATTCATCAATCTCTTATCAAGTGGCTTCTCACCTTAATGGAAGGGTGATGATTTCCTATGGAATTCAATCGTTCATCCTCGTTCGAATGTTTATTGTGAAGACTATATGTTGAAATGTCTATTCGTTGATTCAATTTGACTATTTGTCTATCAAGATGCTACCGGATGTCACCCTCTTCAGGATGGCTTCGCCAACACGTCAGAATCCGGATCGTAATGAAGGGAGTCAGGCGAACCCTCCGCCACCACCTCTGCCTCCGGAGGCATGGCAAGCTATCATGGCAGCCACCAACGCCAATGCTCAGATGATTCTGCAACTCTTGCAAGAACGCACCCAAGGAAATCAAGGTCAAGGCAACAATCAGCCTCACTTCGCTACCCTCAACCAGTTTCTCGCAAATCAGCCCAAGTCTTTCAGCTACTGTGCCGAGGCCACGGATGCCGATGATTAGCTCGTGGACATCAACAAGCATTTTGAATGTAGCAAATGTCAGGCCTGAGGACTTTGTCAAGTTCGCTTCTTTTCAACTCAAGCACCAAGCTGCCGAGTGGTATCAACAATACAAAGATTCCAGAGGAGGTTGTGTGATTACCTGGGATGATTTCCGTCGAGACTTCAAAGCTCACCACATTCCACAAAGTGTTGTTGAGAGTAAGCGTGAGGAATTCCGCAATCTCAAGCAAGGCAGCATGTCCGTGTATCAATACAATACTCAGTTTCAGAAACTCGCTCGCTTCGCTAAGCAAGACGTTCCTGATGAAAAGAGCATGATCTATCAATTCAGAGGTGGCCTCAGAGAAGATCTGGAATTACCTCTCGTGCTTATTGAGCCAACCAAGTATGATGATTTCTATAATATGGCTCTGAAGCAAGAGGCTGCTCAGCTCAAGTGTGAGGCTTCTAAGAAGAGAGTCAGGGACGCAGTTCAGTCTTCTTCTTCCTCACTAGTGGCTGCTAAGCAATAGATGTTCTGGTTGCCTCCTCCTCCTCCGTTTCGTCAGCCTTACCAGCAGAAGAACAAAGGTGGCCATGGATCTTCCCACTCTTCCAGCTCTGGCTATCAGAACAAGTCTCATAATCAAGCTCCAATGTCGAATGCTCCTTATCATCGTCCACTCTCAGAGGTGACTTGCAACAAGTGTCAGCAGAAAGGTCACTATGCTACCAAGTGCTTCAACCAAAGGCACCTTCCGCCTCCTCCTCCTGTGAGATCTTCCAGCAATGCAGTGGTCAAGCATAATCCCAAGTCTGCAAAGGTGAACATGATGAATGCAGCTCAAGCGGAGGAATCTACTGTTGTGATAATGGGTAATCTTCCTGTTAATGATATTCCTGCAAAAGTCTTATTTGATACTGGTGCATCGCATTCTTTCATGTCATACCCATTTGCATCGAAGCACAATGTTGACACAGAGATTTTATCCAAAGTTATGCAAGTTGTTTCTCCGGGAAAGCTTGTGACTTCTAGTTTGGTTGCTCCCGATGTTTCCATCAAGATGGGGAACTATAAATTTCTGTCTTCTCCAGTTTTTCTTGGTGACTCGGATATTGATCTAATTCTCGGGATGGACTGGCTTTCTAAGCACAAGGTTCAACTTGATTGTGCTGCCAGGGAAATTCAACTGACACACTCTTCTGAGGATGTTATCATCTATGCCGCTCGTGATGAACCCATTCGGTTGTTTTCTCTCAATGAGAAGGGCGAATTGAATGCCATCTCTCAAATTCCAGTCGTTTGTGAGTACCAAGATGTCTTTCCGGAAGAGCTTCTGGGTATGCCTCCTCACCGGCCAGTAGAGTTCGTTATCGATATTGAGCCGGGCACTGAACCCGTTTGCAAGCGTCCATACAAGCTTGGACCCAAGGAGCTGAAGGAATTGAAGAAACAGCTCGATGAAAAAGAGCGTCTGGGTTTGATCAGACCGAGTTCTTCTCCATGGGGTTGTGGTGTTCTTTTTGTCCAGAAGAAGGATGGCACGGAACGACTTTGTGTCGACTACCATCCATTGAACAAGAAGACAATCAAGAACAAGTATCCACTTCCCAACATCAATGAACTATTCGAGCAACTCAAAGGTGCTAAAGTATTCTCCAAGCTTGACCTTCGAATGGGTTATCATCAGATTCGCATTCGTGAAGAAGATATTCCCAAGACAGCATTCAGAACAAGCTTTGGTTCTTATGAATATACTGTCATGTCTTTCAGCCTTGTCAATGCTCCTCCAACATTCTCTCGGATGATGAATTTCATCTTCAACCCCTATACCAATGAATTCGTCCTGGTGTATCTCAATGATATCTTGGTTTTCTCCAAGAATAAGAAGGATCATGCCAAACATTTGCGATTGGTGCTCGACAAGCTCAGAGAGTATCAATTCTATGCGAAGTTTTCCAAATGTGAGTTTTGGCTTGATGAAGTTCTTTACCTTGGTCACATCATCTCTGCCAAGGGCATCGCTGTTAATCCCGAGAAGGTGTCTGCAATTGTGAATTGGGAACCGCCTCAGAATGTCAAGCAGCTCCGCAGTTTTCTTGGTCTTGCAAGCTATTGCCGAAGATTCGTTGAGAATTTCTCAAAGATTGCTAAGCCTCTTTCCAACCTCCTCCGGAAGCATGTGAAGTATGTCTGGTCTCCTGAGTGTGACGTTGCTTTCAACACTCTCAAAGAGAAACTCGTCACAGCTCCTGTCTTAACTCCTCCTGACGAATCCAAGTCATTCGAAGTTTTCTGTGATGCTTCTCTCCAAGGTCTCGGTGTTGTGTTAATGCAAGAGAAGAAAGTTGTGGCTATACCTCTCATCAGTTGAAGCCCAACGAAAAGAACTATCCCACTCACGATCTTGAGTTGGCGGCAGTTGTCCATGCATTAATAACATGGAGACATCTCTTGTTGGGAACAAAAGTGGACATATTCACCGATCACAAGAGTCTCAAGTACATCATCACTCAGCCCAACCTCAACCTCAGGCAGACTCGATGGGTGGAAATGATTGAAGAGTACAATCCGAGTATTTAATATACTCCAGGCAAAGCCAATGTCATTGCAGATGCTTTGAGCAGGAAGGCTTATTGCAATAGCTTAATTCTCAATCCATTCCAACCGGATCTTTGTGAAGCTTTCCGCAAGCTGAATCTCCAAGTTGTTCCTCAAGGCTTTCTTGCCTACCTCATAGTCTCTCGTACTTTGGAAGATCAAATTCGTGAGGCACAACTCCTAGATACCATGGTGAAGAAGGTGAAACGTGGTATCGACAAGGGTCTTTCCAAATACAAGTGCTATCGCATTGATGACAGAGATACTTTATTCTTCGAGGACCGGATTGTGGTTCCTAAAGGTGATCTAAGGAAAGTCATTATGAACGAGGCACACAATTCTCTTCTTTCCATTCATCCTGGAAGTATGAAGATGTACCATGACCTCAAGCAGTCGTATTGGTGGACTCGAATGAAGCGAGAAATCGCTCAATTCGTGAATGAATGTGATGTCTGTCGAAGAGTGAAAGCAGAACACCAACGACCAGCTGGTCTCCTCCAACCTCTTGCTATTCCAGAGTGGAAGTTTGATCATATCGAAATGGACTTTATGACTGGTTTTCCAAAGTCCAAGCGCGGAAATGATGCTATCTTCATTTTCATTGACAAGCTTACTAAAGTGGCTCATTTCCTTCCAATCAAAGAATCTGTCACAGCAGCTCAGTTGGCAGAGCTATACACCTCCAGGATTGTCTCCTTGCACGGCATTCCACAATTGATTTCTTCAGATCGTGGAAGCATCTTCACTTCTAAGTTCTGGGACTCCTTCCAGAAGGCCATGGGAACCAACATTCGCTTCAGCACAGCTTTCCATCCTCAAACTAGTGACCAAGTCGAGCGAGTCAATCAAATTCTCGAAGATATGCTCAGGGCTTGTGTCATTTCCTTTGGCATGAAATGGGAAGATTGTCTTCCATATGCCGAGTTCTCCTACAACAACAGCTTCCAAGCGAGTTCGGGCAAGGCCCCATTCGAGATTCTCTATGGCAGAAAGTGTTGTACTCCTCTCAATTGGTCAGAGACTGGTGAACGCCAACTTCTTGGTAATGAATTAATCACAGAAGCTGAAGAAATGTGTAAAGTCATCCGTGAAAATCTCAAAGCCGCGCAATCGCGCCAGAATAGTTACTATGATAGTAAGCACCGTGATGTGGCTTTCGAGATCGGAGACCATGTCTACCTCCGCGTCTCTCCAATGAAAGGCACTCGTCGTGTTGGTATCAAAGGGAAGCTTGCCCCTAGATACGTGGGTCCTTTCAAGATCTTTGGCAAAAGATGCGACCTCGCCTATCAACTTGAGCTTCCTTCCAACTTCTCGAAAGTGCACGATGTGTTCCACGTGTCATAGCTTCGCAAGTGCTTCAACACGCCTGAGCGCACCATCAACTTCGAAGAGATTGACCTGCAAGAAGATCTGTCTTACCATGAGCACCCCGTTGCTATTCTTGAAGAAACTGAGCGCAAGACTCGCAACAAGTCAATCAAATTCCTGAAAGTGAAGTGGTCGCACCATTCCGACCGAGAAGCCACCTGGGAACGCGAGGACCATCTCCGTTCAGAATATCCGGAGTTCTTTCAGTCCTAGATCTCGGGACGAGATCCTCTCGTAGTGGTGGAGTGTTGTAACACCCCAGATGTAACTTTCCATATTTGTAACTCCAACTCTTGCCATTTTCGGCTATGTGTTATGATATTCCCTCCGTGGTCGGGTTTTGTTTTCGTTTTGCATTTTTTTCATGTCATGCATCTCATATCATGTCATCATGTGCATTGCATTTGCATACGTGTTCGTCTCATGCATCCGAGCATTTTCCCCATTGTCCGTTTTGCAATCCGGCACTCCCACCTCCTCCGGCGCACCCCTCTTGTTTCTTTTCGTGAGCGGGTGTTCAACGTTCTCGGAATGGACCGAGGCTTTCCAAGTGGCCTTGGTATACCACTGGTAGACCACCGGTCAAGTTTCGTTCCATTTGGAGGTCGTTTGGTACTCCAACGGTTAACCGGGTAACCGCAGATGCCTTTTGTGTGTTGCAGCAAAACCCCTATCTATACAGCCCAAAACCCAGCGAACTCACTTCCACGCTCTATGTCGTTCGATCACGATCGTGTGGGCGAAAACCGCACTCCATTTGGAGTCTCCTAGCTCCCTCTAGCTATATATATGTGAGTCCCCCCGAAACCTTCGCATATCAAACCCTAACCTCGTCCCCTCCGCGCCGCCGGACAAAACTCCCACCGACGGACGTGTCCGCCTCCCACCGTCGCCGCCACATGTCGCCTCCGGATTCGCCGCCGCCCACGCCCACTTCGCCGCCCATGCCGCCGGCCCGGAGAGCCCGCGTCAGGCCCTCCCGGCCCGC
>NC_057814.1:150769469-150780151 GCF_018294505.1 Triticum aestivum
CCTCCCGCGCCGGCGCCACGCCGCCGCCGTCCGCTCCCCGCGACGCCTCGCGCCTCCCCGAGCCCCACACCGGCGCCGCCATCCTCTCCATCTCCTCTGGCCGACCTCCTCCATCTCCTCCCGTCGCAACGCCGGCCACTGCGAGCCCGATCGAGATCCAGCACGTTGGTTGACTTTTTCTTCCTTCCCTGATTTTCCTCTAAGTCTTTATTTCTTACATTCGGTTGCATTCTTCCTCATGGCATAACTCCCTGCATGTAGATCCGTTTCGCGCGTGTAAGATATTGAAATACTCGCCTCGTGATTCTCTTCATCTTGTTCCATTGCACCATGTTTATTTGAGGTCATCTTGATGCCCAAATCTCTGGTGCAAGAGTACTAGTTGCTGTTAACTGCTGTTACTTTTCAGAACTTGAGGATTTGTTATTTTTGTTGCATTTAATCTGTGCATCTTATGAGTATGAGCTCTACATGTGTTTTGTTGTATGCTATGCCATCTTTCCAGGGATGTATGCCATGTATTTTTGTGATCTCTGTGGTGACTAGCACAAGCCATCAAACTAGGCTCCGTAATGTTTCTGATTTCAGGGACTTAGTAATTTCTCCAAGTCTGTGACTGCTGTTATTTTGTTGCTATGTATCCATGTGTCTACAGAGAGATCTATGCTCCTTTTGAGATATTCAGTAAGGATGGTTTGTAGATATTGTTGTAATGGATCCATTGATGCCTTTGTTTGCAATTATGGAGTGCCATAGCATGACTCAATCTTGCTCTACTTTTGTTATAAAATATTTCTAGCAGATTCTTAACATGATATTCAACTTTGCCAAGCTTGTTATAGTTGATCCTATCATATCTTCTGTTCCTTTTTGGCTTATGGTCAGTAAGGGACTTTTGTCACATGCATTTAGTAGAATACTGCCACGCCTTGCTTTTCCATGTTAGGTTCCTGTCGCATGTTGATTTCGTGCTCTGAACATTGCTACCTGATGCTGTTTCAGGCATGTCCAGTAATTTCACCAAGTCTGTGAACCTGTTGTCTTTTGCACTATTGCCATTCTTGTTTGAACTTGTTATGTTGTGATCTAGCCGTAGCTCACTGTCCATCTTTTGTAAATCATCTTCTTTAGATTACTGTCATATGCTTTGTTGCTATGTTGGGGTGCTGTAGCATAGTTTCTTGTTGCATTCTAAGTGCTATCATGCTGTTAATCGCAGATTCGTGTCATTCTTGATTTACTTGCCATTTGCAAACCGTGCATCCGTTTCCGGTGATCTTTATATCAATTTCAACCGAAATCATCTCATATTTCCAGTGGCATGCTTGGTTTGCCAAGTTACTGCCTTGTTCATCATTCTTCTTCTGGAGCACGCATATGCATCACATATCATATCTTGCATATCATTCATGTTTCGCATCATGTTGCTTGTGCATTTCCCGTGATTGATTGTGATTCCGTTGCTTGTGCTCTTGTTTTTGGGTAGAGCCGGGAGACGAGTTCATGAACGAGGAACCTGTTGAGTACGCTTACGAGGATCAAGCTTTCGACAACTCTGAGAACCTTGCAGGCAAGATGACCACACCCTCGAAATCACTTCTATCTTTGCTTTGCTAGTTGTTCGTTCTATTGCTATGCTGCTATACCTACCACTTGCTATATCATGCCTCCCATATTGCCATGTCAGCCTCTAACCATCTTTTCCTAGCAAACCGTTGTTTGGCTAAGTTACCGCGTTTTGCTCAGCCCTTCTTATAGCGTTGCTAGTTGCAGGTGAAGTTGGAGTTTGTTCCATGTTGGGACATGGATATTTTGGGATATCACAATATCTCTTATTATATGAATGCATCTATATATTATGGTAAAGGGTGGAAGGCTCGACCTTATGCCTGGTGTTTTGTTCCACCCTTGCCGCCCTAGTTTCCGTCATACCGGTATTATGTTCCTTGAGTTTGCGTTCCTTACGGGGTTGGGTGATTTATGGGACCCCCTTGACAGTTCTCATTGAATAAAACTCCTCCAGCAAGGCCCAACCTTGGTTTTACCATTTTCCACCTAAGCCTTCTCTCCCGGGTTTTCGCGAGCCCGAGGGTCATCTTTATTTTAACCCCCCCGGGCCACTGCTCCTTCGAGTGTTGGTCCGAACTGAGTAGACTGCGGGGCCCCCTGGTGGAAACTTGAGGTCTGGTTTTACTCGTAGGATGTCTCATCCGGTGTTGCCCTGAGAACGAGATATGTGCAGCTCCTATCGGTATTTGTCGGAACATCGGGCGGCTTTGCTCGTCTTGTTTTACCATTGTCGAAGTGTCTTGTAAACCGGGATTCCGAGACTGATCGGGTCTTTCCGGGAGAAGGTTTAACCTTCGTTGACCGTGAGAGCTTATGATGGGCTAAGTTGGGACACCTCTGCAGGGTATTATCTTTCGAAAGCCGTGCCCGCGGTTATGAGGCAGATGGGAATTTGTTAATGTCCGGTTGTAGAGAACTTGTCACTTGACCCAATTAAAATACTTTAACCGTGTGTGTAGCCGTGATGGTCTCTTCTCGGCGGAGTCCAGGAAGTGAACACGGTTCGAGTTATGCATGAACGTAGGTAGTTTTAGGATCACTTGTAGCTTCGCGACCGTTGTGTTGCTTCTCTTCTCGCTCTCATTTGCGTATGTTAGCCACCATATATGCTTAGTGCCTGCTGCAGCTCCACCTCATTACACCATCCGTTCCTATAAGCTTAAATAGTCTTGATCTCGCGGGTGTGAGATTGCTGAGTCCTCGTGACTCACAGATTCTAACAAAACAGTTGCAGGTGCCGACGATGACAGTGCAGGTGACGCAACCGAGCTCAAGTGGGAGTTCGACGAGGAAAGTGGTCGTTACTATGTGTCTTTTCCTGATGATCAGTAGTGCAGCCCAGTTGGGTCGATCGGGGATCTAGCATTTGGGGTTATCTTATTTTCATTTGGATTTGACCGTAGTCGGTCTATGTGTGGATTTTGGATGATCTATGATTTATATTTATGTATTGTGTGAAGTGGCGATTGTAAGCCAACTCTCGTTATCCCATTCTTGTTCATTACATGGGATTGTGTGAAGATGACCCTTCTTGCGACAAAACCACAATGCGGTTATGCCTCTAAGTCGTGCCTCGACACGTGGGAGATATAGCCGCATCATGGGCGTTACACTTCCCAAGGGGCCGAGAGCTTGTGTTGGCCGGATGTTGACTGGATCAGCCGGAGCACAAGATCACCTTCTTGGAAGGATCTTGGCTTGACCTTTCGGTTGTGGTAACGGTGCAAACCTTGCTGGTAGATGGCGGACCGGCTGAGTGCTAACAGCCGGCTCTCTTCCAACAAGTCGACACCGTCTTCTCACGCTTCCTTGGCCTCCGCCTCCGTGTACATGGTGACCCGAGGCAAGTCGAACTCAATGTCAGTTGGGATGACAGCCACGGCACCATATACAAGGAAGAAAGGAGTGAAGCCGGTTGAGTTGTTCGGCGTAGTACGCAGACTCCAGAGGACAGCCGGCAGATCATCGAGCCAGCAGCCGGCCGAGCGCTCCAGTGGTACGACCAGTCGGGGCTTGATGCTAGAGAGGATGAGGCCGTTTGCTCGCTCGACCTGGCCGTTTGACTGCGGGTGGGCAATGGATGCTAAGTCCAGTCGGATGCCATGTGTCACGCAGAAACGTGCCAGTGCTCCCTTGGCAAAATTCGTGCCGTTGTTGGTGATGATGCTGTGTGGTATACCATACCGAGTGGTGATATCCGCGATGAATGTCACGGCAGTCGGCCCGTTCAGCTTCTTGATTGGCTTCACCTCAATCCACTTGGTGAATTTGTCCACAGCGACAAGCAGATGTGTCATGCCGCCGCGGGCCGTCTTGAATGGGCCCACCATGTCCAGCCCCCAGACGGCAAAGGGCCAGGTGAGGGGGATGGTCTTGAGTGCAGAAGCCGGCAGGTGTTGCTTGGAGCTGAAGACTTGGCACCCTTTGCAGCATTTGACTAATTCCTTGGCGTCTTCCAAGGCAGTCGGCCAGAAGAAATCATGGCGGAAAGCTTTGGCGACAAGTGATCTTGAGGCCGCGTGGTGGCCGCATTCGCCTTGGTGGATATCCTTGAGTATTGCTATGCCCTTCTCTGGCTCGACGCAGCGCTGGAAGAATCCAATGACGCTACGCTTAACAAGTTCTCTGTTTATTATTGCATATGCTCCGGCTCGATGTTGAACTAGTCTTGCCGAGATCTCATCAGTCGGCAGCTCTCTGTTTACTAGGAAGTTGAGGATGGGCTGGGCCAATGATGGAGCTGTGACTTCTTCTATTGTCAGTACGGCTACTGTGACCCGGGTGGGTGGGTTGGGTGGTGAAGAGTTGGAGTCGGCCACCGCCTGCTGTGTCGTTGCAGTCCCCGGGCCGACTGCTGCAGTCCCCGGGCCAACTGCTGCAGTCCCCGGGCCGGGTTCTGAAGTCCCCGAGCCGGGTGCGACTATGGCAGTCCCCGGATCGCCTGTCGAAGTTCCTGAGCCGCCTGCTGGGTTCCCCAAGTCGGTTCCGACTGCATCAGGGGCAGGCGGTACGAAGATGGAGTCTGATTCTAGAGACGGCTTGACAGACGGTTTGAGCAGACGTTGGAGAGAGACGCCGGTTGGTATAGCTTGTCGGGTGGAGCCGATCCGTACCAGGGCATCTGCTTGCTCGTTGTCGGCTCGTGGCACGTGGAGAAACTCGCACCCTTCAAAGTATCCGCTGATTTGCTGGACGAGGAATCGATAGCTCGACATGTTCGCGTCCTTGGCGTCCCAGTCACCGGATGACTGCTGGACCACCAATTCCGAGTCGCCATAGCACAGGATCCGGTGTATGCCGAGTTCTTTGGCTAGCCGGAGCCCGTGTATGAGCACCTCGTACTCGGGCACATTGTTGGAGGCGGCAAAATGGATTTGCAGTGTGTATCTGAGCTTGTCGCCCTTGGGAGAGGTGAGGACGATGCCGGCTCCCAAGCCGGTGCGCATCTTGGATCCATCGAAGTGCATCCGCCAATGAGTGGAGTCGGGAGCCGGCGGTAGGTATTGGGTCTCGGCCCAGTCGACAAAGAAGTCGGCCAATGCTTGGGACTTGATGGCGGTGCGGGGCTGGTAGAAGATCGTGTAAGGAGCCAGCGCAATGGCAAACTTAGCCACCCGGCCGGATGCATCGCGGCTGCCTATGATCTCGGCAAGCGGGGCAGTGCATACGATCGTGATGGGATGCTCTTGAAAGTAGGGCTTCAGCTTCTTGGTGGCAAAGTACACTCCATAGCACATCTTCTGGTAATGTGGGTAGTTTTGCTTCGAGGTGGACAGTACTTCGCTCAAATAATATACCGGCCTCTGGTCTAACTGAGCTCGGCCTTCTTCTGGGCGTTGGACCACGATGACTATACTGACCACTCGGCTAGTCGCAACAATGTAAAGGAGCATGGGCTCTTAGTCGGCGCTGCCAGGACAGGCGGTGTGGTCAACATCTTCTTCAACTCGTGGAAAGCTTGGTCTGCTTGGTCGTTCCACTCAAAGTGGGTGGACTTCTTCATGAGTCGGTATAGGGGGAGAGCCTTCTCTCCTAGCCAGCTGATAAAGTGGTTTAGGGAGGCCAGGCACCCGGTAAACTTCTGAACGTCTCGCAGCTTGGTAGGAATCTCCATTCTCTCTATGTCCTCGATCTTCACTAGGTTGCACTCAATGCCGCGTTCGGAGACCAAAAAACCTAGAAGCTAGCCGGTTGGTACTCCGAACATGCATTTCTCTGGGTTGAGCTTGATCTTAAACCGGCGCAAGTTGGAAAATGTTTCTCTGAGATCTTCTAGCAGGGTGCCGTGCTTCTCCGTCTTCACCACAATATCGTCTACATAGACGTGGGCATTTCTGCCGAGTTGCTTGAGGAGGCATTTCTGCTTGCAACGCTGAAAAGTGGCACCGGCATTTCTCAAGCCGAATGTCATAGTCAAGTAGCAGAAAGCTCTGAATGGTGTGATGAAGGCAGTCTTCAGGCGGTCGGCTGGATTCAACTTGATCTGGTGGTAGCCTGAGTAATCATCCAAGAAACTCAACAGCTCGCATCCGGATGTGGAGTCTATCACTTGATCGATCCGTGGTAGAGCAAACGGATCTTTGGGGCAGGCTTTGTTGAGGCTGGTGTAATATATACACATACGCCATTTATTGTTCTTCTTCAACACCAAGACCGGGTTGGCAAGCCACTCAGGAAAAAACACCTCCATAATGAAGCCGGCTGCCAGGAGCCGGGCTATCTCTTCTCCTATGATCCTTCTCTTCTCCTCCGACGGTCGGCGGAGAGGCTGCTTGACTGGTTTTGCGTCCGCTCGGACGTGTAGCTTGTGGTCGGCGAAATCCTTCGGAACACCCGGCATGTCCTTTGGGGACCATGCAAAGATGTCCCGATTCTCACGGTGGAAGTCGACGAGCTCACCTTCCTATTTGCTGTCCAGGTTTGCACCAATGACAGCAAACCTCTCCGGGTTCTCCGGGTCCAGAGGTATCTTCTTTATTTCTTTGTCCAGCTGGATGGAGCCCTGAGCATCATATTCCTTGGGGTTGGGGGACAGGGAAGGCTGCTTGCCGGCCATGGCCATGACTCGGTCCAGCATCTTCTTCTCTTCAGCAATCACGAGGGACTCGGCTAGCCGGCTGCTGGCTATAGCACACTCGGTGGATTTCTTGTAATCTCCGGCTATGGTGATGATCCCCTTTGAACTCGGCATCTTCATCTTGAGGTAGGCGTAGTGGGGCACAGCCATGAACTTGGCTAGGGCAGGTCGGCCAAACAATGCGTGGTAAGGGCTCTCTAGATCCACTACTTCAAACTAGATAGCTTCTCGGTGAAAGTGATCCTTGTCTCCGAAGAGAACATCCATCTTGATCTTGCCGATTGGGGAACAGGACAAGCCGGGTACGATGCCATGGAACATAGTCCGGCTTGGCATGAGTTGCTTCGTCTTGATGTTCAACTTCACCACGGTGTCGTGGTACAGTATGTTGATGCTGCTTCCACCATCAATCAGCACACGGGAGAAACGGGTAGCTCGCCTTTCTGTCGCGAGGGTGGCGTCCAACACCAATGCATAAGAGCCGGGAGACGGCATCACCTCTCAGTGATCGGCCCGGCTCCAGCTGATAGGCTTCTCAGACTAATGCACGAACTCGGGTTTGCTAGAGGCGACCGCGTTGACTTCTTGGTGCTGTCGGTGCCGACTGCGCTTGTCTTCAATTTGGCTTGTGAAGATGACGTAGGCGGCGTGCTCATCTGGGAACTCATATTGAATGGCTCCGACTGCTGGTCGAACAGCCGGCGGCTGCGGGGCTGGAAGCAGCGGGCCGGGAGGTGGAGGCGGCAGCAGCCCCTCGCCCTTGGAGATCCGCGTGAGCCAATGGCACTTCCGGGTCGTGTGGTTGGACGGCTTCGCGCCGCTATGGAACTTGCAGGGGGCATCAAGGGTTTGCTCGTAGGAGAAAGCCGGCTGCCAAGCCGGCCTGCCGCCCTTCTTCTTGGGCGCGGGCCGCTCTTCGGGCTATTCTTCTTCGACGGTGGCTACTTGCCGACTGGTGGAAGGCGGCATAGGGGCCTTGCGCTTGTGGTCGTTCTGGTAGGGGCATCGGTTGGAGTCACCAGCCGGCGTCTTGGGAGCCGGAGCGAGCACCTTTCTAGAGGCGTCCACTCAAAGCTCGGTCTTCATCGAAGAGTCGGCCGTGGCGTACTTCTCTGCTATGATCAGCAGCTCGTCGAGGGTAGTCGGCTCGTCGCAGAGGAGTCGGTGCTTGAGGAGGGGGCCCTCTCGGCACCCGGCGGTGAAGTACTCTATGGCTTGAACCTCGTGCACCCCCTCGCAGGAGTTGCGGAGCTCGGCCCAACGCGTGAGGTAGTCGCGAGTCGATTCGCTAGGCCCTTGGACGCACAAGGAGAGCTGGCGGGGCTTGGGAGGCTGCTTGTATGTGCTGGTGAAGTTGCGGACGAAGACTTCCGTGAAGTCTAGCCAGCTGTTGACGCTGTAGGCCTTGAGGCTGTTCAGCCGGGTGCGTGCCGTGCCTTGAAGCATGAGAGGAACGTACTTCATGGCAACGCGCCTGTTGCCGTTTGCTATGCTGACTGTGGTGGAGTAGTTGATCAACCAGTCCTCCGGCTTCATGGAGCCGTTGTATTTTTGGCGTGTCTCTTGGGAGTGAGAACCCTTTGGGGAAGGGCTCGTCGCGGATGCGGGGGCCAAAGCAAGGCGGGCCGACATCATCATCTTCTTCTAGCGCCAGGGATCGCGCTAGGCAGTCGATCAGGTGGCGGGCATCATTCTCGCCGACTCCTTCGCAGTGGCCTAGTCGGCCACCGAGAGTCGGATGCGTGACAGGCGGCGGGGTGGGATATCTCTCCCCACGTGCCGGGGGGGGTGGATTGCCTTGTCATTCCACCGCTCGGGGGTGGCCTTCTGCGTCGCGCTCAATGGTGACCCGAGTCCGACTATGGCTAGCAGCCGGCTCCTTGTCTTTTCTTGCGCGGGCGGCGCTTGCAGTCGGCGTCCGGGATGTCGCGACGTGCTCTCGGCGTGGGGAGGACTTTCAGCGCGAGCGCCGGCTTCATGTCGTTCTGCGGCCGCGTCGATCAGCTGCTGGATGCGTCTAGTCATGTAGGGGAGCTCATCAGCCCCCAGCCCGTTCAGCTCGTCTACGGCCGCCTGAGCGGCACGCAGGTTCTCGAGTGGCGTGGCGTAGACTGGGCGGTCTGCTCCCAGCATGCTGGCGATGGCCGCGCCGTGCTTCTTGACGAGGCCGGCTCGGCTCGGCCCGCCAGGAGGCGGCGTACCAAAGGCGGCGCGGTCGACTTCACGCTAGTGAGCCTTAGTCAGGCGTCTCATGGATGCTATCTTCTGGCCCTCCGTGATGAGGGCGAGGCGTGCCTCCAGAGTCTCGGCGGGACGGACAAGCCGCTTGTAGGGCGTCGCGGGCGTTCTCGCCCGAGATGGCGCCATGGCTGATGACCAGCACCTCAGTGACAGCGCTGCTGCCACTATCGGCTCAAGGGAGAGGGTCGTCGATGATCAGCACGTTGGTGGGGAAGGCATCAAGCGATGCCGTGTCGGAGTCGACAAGCATCGGGTCGGTGGAGCCGACCGACTCCAAGTCCACAGTCCAAAGCTGGTCGAGGAGGCTGATGAGGCGGCTCTCGGGGCAGTCTGTGCCCGCGTCGGACGCAGGCCCGTTGGAGATGCGAGCCTCGCCAAGAAGATCGGCGAGGCAGCTCACCGCGCAGGCGTCGTCGACGCCTTGCAGCGCGTCGGGGCAAGCGACATCGGGCGTAGCGGGCTGGCTACGCTCGCGGGGGAGGAAATGGGTTCCTGTCCAGAACAGGTCTCCGGACGACGGTGAACCTGGCCCCACGGTGGGCATCAAATGTCGGGTGGTAGGTGCGACATATGCCAACGGGTGGATTATCATTGTGGGGGCCAGTAAGACATCGCCGGTGCCTGGAAACGGGATAAGGCGAAGACATGCACACCGGCGAATCTTACCCAGGTTCGGGGCTCTTCGTGGAGATAACACCCCTAGTCCTGCTCTGCGGGGTCTCCGCATGATCACTAGATCAACACGAGTAGCTACAAGTGCTCCTTGAGCTGTTTGGCTAGAGGAGGAAGAAAGGCAAGGCTAGCTCTCCTCTTCCCTCTACGTGGTATCTAAAACTATCTCAGAGATCAACCCTTTGCATGGGTGCCCTGGGTGGTTTATGTAGGCCTACCCCCGAGGGATACAATGGTAACCCGACTGGGTGCGGGTCCCAGCCGTCAGTGTCTGTGCTCGCCGGCTTCTCCGCCGGCCGTTGGGGCCCGCCGACTGGTGGGCCCGCCGGCTGCCGGCCTCTTGGTCGACAGGCCGGCCCCACCGCCTGGGGGCCTTGTCGGCGGCTGGTTACTGTTGCCTCGCCCCTGATGACGAGGGCTTTGTTGAGGTAAGCGTGGCTACAGTGCTGCCGCCTGGCGGGCTCTCACTGTAGCCTCACCTCGTCTTGTCTCCTTAATGATGCACATACTTCGAGGGAGGGAGGTAGCCAGCTATTGGGAGCCGGCTACGCCTCAGGCCGACTTGGGGAGGCCTGGCCGCCTTCAAACATCTCTCTGGCTGAAGGGGCCCACCGCCTGCGGGCCGTACAGGCGCCTGCCGTGGGTGACGTCACGGTCAACATGGCAACAGTGCCGCGCCGGACGTGGGATGGCTGACCCGTACGCCGCACTGTGGCCATGCATGCTCCGGGATTCGGGGGGGCATACTGTACTGGTGGGTGCAGCCCTGGTGGGTGCAGTCTTGGCCGGCTTCCGGGAGTCTGTCTTCTTGTGGCCGGCTTCTGGGAGTCGGGCTACTTATGGCCGCCTTCTGGGAGTCGGCCCAATTATGGCCGACTTCTGGGAGTCGGCCATCTTATGGTTATCTTCGGGAAGGTTTTGGAGGGCGGGTCGCCTTCCGGTAGTCGGCCTATGAGATAGCCGACCAGGGGAAGGCAGCCCTGTGTTTTGGATGCTTGAAGGCCCGATCGGCCTGATAATTTTTCAAAGAGCCAGGGGGAGTCGGTTAGGCTACCCGTGGCCATTTACTCCGACACTGCGCCTGTCAACCAAGCGCACTGCGTGCGTTAGCGCGAGGCCAAGC
>NC_057814.1:150781177-150781840 GCF_018294505.1 Triticum aestivum
GTTGCGTGCTTCCTATTGTTGGAAAAACAGAATGTCCGCACTGCGTGTGTTAGCGCGAGGCCGAGCAGGGGGTGGGAGGGGGGTCGTGACCCCCCTCCCCACTCCCCTGCGAGGCCG
Source organism: Triticum aestivum (assembly GCF_018294505.1). Lineage (NCBI taxonomy): Eukaryota > Viridiplantae > Streptophyta > Magnoliopsida > Poales > Poaceae > Triticum > Triticum aestivum. The sequence continues at coordinate 150,781,295 of NC_057814.1, forward strand.
AGCCTGGAACGAGCCGGAGCAGGCGGCGACGCGGCATGCTGCGGCGCCGCATGCGCAGGCGAGTCCGTCACACCCCGTCGCCTCCCCGTCTATCTTAGGGGTGTGGCTCTGGGGTTGCGTGCGTCCTATTGTTGGATAAACAGAATGTCCGCACTGCGCCTGTCAACCAAGCGCACTGCGTGCGTTAGCACGAGGCCGAGCAGGGGGATGGCAGGGGGCTCTTGACCCCCCTCCCCACCCTCCCTGCGAGGCCGAGCTTGGAACGAGCCCGAGCAGGTGGGGACGCGGTGTGCCGCGGCGCCGCATGCGCAGGCGAGTCCGTCACACCCCGTCGCCTCCCTGTCTATCTTAGGGTTGTGGCTCTGGGGTTGCGTGCGTCCTATTGTTGGAAAAATAGAATGTCCGCACTGCGCCTGCCAACCAAGCGCACTGCGTGCGTTAGCGCGAGGCCTAGCAGGGGGTGGGAGGGGGTAGTGACCCCCCTCCCCACCCCCCATGCGAGGCCGAGCCTGGAACGAGCCAGAGCAGGTGGGGACGCGGCGTGCC
>NC_057814.1:150784044-150784816 GCF_018294505.1 Triticum aestivum
CCGTACCACGCCTGTCAAGAAAGCGCACAGCGTGCGTTAGCGCGAGGCCGAGCAGGGGGTGGGAGGGGGGGTCGTGACCCCCCTCCCCACACCCCTGCGAGGCCGAGCCTGGAACGAGGCGGAGCAGGCGGCAACGCGGCGTGCCACGGCGCCGCATGCATAGGCGAGTCCGTCACACCCCGTCGCCTCCCTGTCTATCTTGGGGGTGTGGCTCTCGGGTTGCGTGCGTCCTATTGTTGGAAAAACAGAATGTCCGCACTGCGCTTGTCAACCAAGCGCACTGCATGCGCTAGCGCGAGGCCTAGCAGGGGGTGGGAGGGTGGTCGTGACCCCCCTCCCCACCCCCCTGCGAGGCCGAGCCTTGAATGAGCCGGAGCTGGTGGGGACGCGGTGTGCCGCGGCGCCGCATGCGCAGGCGAGTCCGTCACACCCCGTCGCCTCCGTGTCTATCATAGGGGTGTGGCTCTGGGGTTGCGTGCGTCCTATTGTTGGAAAAATAGAATGTCCACACTGCGCCTGTCAACCAAGCGCACTGCGTGCGTTACCGCGAGGCCGAGCAGGGGGTGGGAGTGGGATCGTGACCCCCTCCCCAGCCCCCTGCGAGGCCGAGCATGGAACGAGCCGGAGCAGGGGCGCCGCATGCGCAGGCGAGTCCGTCACGCCCCGTCGCCTCCCTGTCTATCTTAGGGCTGTGGCTCTGGGGTTGCGTGCGTCCTATTGTTGGAAAAACAGAATGTCGACACTGCACCTGTCAACCAAGCGCACTGCGTGC
>NC_057814.1:150790525-150798096 GCF_018294505.1 Triticum aestivum
CTATCTTAGGGGTGTGGCTCTGGGGTTGCGTGCTTCCTGTTGTTGAAAAAACAGAATGTCCGCATTGCGCCTGCCAACCAAGCGCGCTGCGTGCGTTAGTGCGAGGCCGAGCAGGTGGTGGGAGGGGGGTCGTGACCCCCCTCCCCACCCCCCTGCGAGGCCGAGCCTGGAACGAGCCGGAGCAGGCGGCGACGCGGCATGCCGCGGCGCAATATGCGCAGGCGAGTCCGTCACACCCCGTCACCTCCCCGTCTATCTTAGGGGTGTGGCTCTAGGGTTGTGTCACGACCGGTTTTCCAATAAAACATTTATTGAGAAACCGACCCCTTTAACGGACCAGTATAGAAGAATCCTTCGTACTGGTAGACAAATTCTTGATTACAGAAATCCAGAAGTACTAAATATAATACAGGGTTGAGTTGAGGCTGCTCAACAATCTAATACAAGCACGCCGATATTATACATAAAGGCGGATATGACACAAGGGATATGGTGGCATAACTACTAACTCATAATAAAAGTGGTCGTGGGTATGTCACAGCGAGGTGGTTGACATGACTCCTAAATCTTACAACTCATCGAGTGTTGGAGTGAGGCTCGAGGGCTTTTATTCTGGGTAGCGGAAGCGTCTATAATACAAGTGACCAATTCCAGGATCGCACGGGACTGACTGGGACTCCTCTAGGCGTCGGACTTGCTATCGAACTCTTCATCCGTAAGTGTAACGCCCACGATGCGGCTATATCTCCCACGTGTCGAGGCACGACTTAGAGGCATAACCGCATAGTGGTTTTGTCGCAAGAACGGTCATCTTCACACAATCCCATTCTTGTTCATTACATGGGATTGTGTGAAGATGACCCTTCTTGCGACAAAACCACTATGCGGTTATGCCTCTAAGTCGTGCCTCGACACGTGGGAGATATAGCCGCATCGTGGGCGTTACAATAAGATCGCCTTCGTCGACATCTGGCCAAATCAACAAGCCAGGTGAGTACTATGAAAGTACTCGCAAGACAGTTCGGACATAAGATATAACAAATGCAAACATGATGCGCAGGAGCAGATTAGTAATGCGCACTCAGATAATAAAATTTTGCACTGCATGGTAAATAAAAATGAAGTCGGGCGGTAGTCCTCCCGAAATCCCAAAGAAATACTAAAGGCCAATCGAGTGTCTGAAATGACGCCTCGAAAGGGTAAAAATAAATTAACAATGCCGCAGTCGGGCGTCAGGGCGACACCACATAAACGGCTTATATTGGAATATAAACGACAGTGCGTGCCACAGTCGGACGTCTGAGTGACATCACATAAAGGGCTTATATCAAAAGTAAATAACAAGAGTGCCACAGTCGGACGTCTGAGCAACATCACGTAAAGGGCTTATATCAAAAGTAAATAACAAGGGTGCCACAGTCGGACGTCTGAGCGACATCACATAAAGGGCTTATATCAAAAGTAAATAACAAGAGTGCCACAGTCGGACGTTTGAGCGATATCACATACAGGGCTTATATTTCATTATACGAATTCAAGTAGCTCATGAATTTAATTCATCTCAAGGAAATGCTCATGTACGTAATAATAAAATGGTTAGTCCATCCACAGGAATAACATTCAACCTGGTTTACCACTCATGTTTGTTCACCGGGGATTTTCACTTAGACTGACATAGGGACTGACGCTGAGACTGATATGGATACTGACATGGATATGTTGACTAAGTTCCTTGACCATGGATACGTTTACTCGGAAGGTTTTGACTCTGCAGAGTTTGTACATTTAACCACAGCCAACGGATTTCATTAGTCACAAGGGACTAGTTCCGTTTACGGTATTTTAGGAGAAACACATCTAACTAGTACACACCCATTCCACATTCCGTTGCCAGGAGTCACCCTAGGCAACGTTCAAGAAAAACCTTGAGACGGGGAGGCTACAACCTCGCGTAGCATGGGATTAAACTTATATCGCACGCTCTAAGGGGTGCCCCCCTCTCGCTCCCAACCAGAAACACACATGCCCCCTGACTGAATGACTGGCTTTAATCTAGGGCCATGGAACCCTCATCCCGGCCCCTCTATTTGGTGTGTACAAGGAAAGAGGTTTGCAACTTACTAAACCGTATTCTTTGCAGAAAACATGTGGCAGCACGAAAAAGGGGACGGACGGTAACGTGGCTCGGTCCACGTTAACGCCGGAGTTTAACGGTTGACATAGGACTGGCATGCTTCAACAATACCATCTTACCACCTTTCATGTCAGCATATCATCAGGTTATCTTCCATCAAAAGATCACATCAAGATTTGAAGCACACTGGTAGTGGCCTTGCATGCATCATAACACTCACTGATGCCATATGCCATGCACCAACTATTCAAGCAAACATGCAAAACACTCAACATATCAAAGGTTCAAACATGCTTGCCTGGTTCGGAGAAGTCGGAGTCTAGCTCGGCGAAGTTCGCGGTTCCGTCACCTCCTCCGGTATCTACGGTATAAAGAAAACCGCATACTAACATAAATAACGCGTGCGTATAAAAATTATTCCAAATTTTTCCAAATAAATACTATAAAAACTAGACAAAAATATAAGACTGACAAAAAAAGAATCAATCTAAAAGCATCTTTTGTTTAAAAGATATAAGGGAATGTAGTCGAAGGACTAATCTGTGATGAAACAGAAAAGACCGAGGGGCTAGTTTGAAAAAAAACAGAAAACGCTTCGGTAGGAAATACGCCAGCGCAGAAGGAAAGCGCACTTCGCCCGAAGGCGCCTTCGGAAAACGGTTCGAAGAAAAGAGAGAGAGGCTGACGGGGGGTCCCACCCTTCTCGCCGGCGCCCGAGGGCTGCGGTGGTCGCCGGCGTTGATCCACGGTGAGGTAGGGGGATCGGAGGGTACCTACGGGTTCACCGTGTCCTTCCGCGTCGGTGGGTGGTGGACTTGGTCGTCGGCGAGCACCACGTCGATGGCGGCCTTATCTCCGGCGGACGGTGGCTCAGGCGAGGATGAAACTCTCCGGCGGGAGCTGCAAACTTCAAATTAGGGCGCGGGTTAGAGAGGTGGATGCACTAGGAGGCTACTGCCATGTGTTGAGAGGCGAGGGTGCACGCACTGGAGCGAATCTTGCCGGATCCCAAAGCGGGTCGGGGCGGCCGGAGTTGGGGAAGAAGACATCCTCGAGGTCTTCCCAGTGGCTTGGCGCGGTACTGGTGGGGTGGAGTGATGCTGCGTGGTCGAGATCGAGCTCGGGGCCTCCTTTTATAGTCGATCCGAGGCGGTGGCCGTGAACGGGATAACGCCGGTGGGCAATTACGGTGAGGCAGTGGTCGGGCGGGAGGTTTAGGTGGTTGGGCATCATCGTGATGGTCCACTGGTACCGTTTCTTAGTTAAATCACGGTCGGACTTGGGCGATACTCCGACCCTCGACGGAACGGCCGTACGGGCACGTAGGCGGTGGGGAGCGCGCTCCGTGCCTTCCAGTTCACAACGATGGCTCTGCAGCGCGCACAAGGAAGGGGACGGCCACGCGGTGGCCTCTGGTGGCTTGGGCGGTGCTGGACGGCGCCGTCCCTCGCTGCGCCTCTCTGGCAGCCGCAGTGGGTGCTGCTGCCACCGCTCACGGGGCGATGCACCTCTGGCAGCTCGCCGCCAACGCCCGCAACCTTCCAGGAGACCGTGTGGCGCGGTGGATAAGAAGGAGGAACAGGGAGCAAGGCGCCACTGCAGTTACTGGCGAGATCGACGTGGGGTTCTGAAGAAAACGACACTGACACCTGAAACTGTTCTCTGAACTCTGAACTTTGGTAGGAACAGTGCATGCCAGGTGTTCGACGATATATTTTGGGCACGAGGAAAATTTTTCTGGAGCTGGGACTTGGTGAGGTGACCTCTTGATGCATCTAGAGGCTGCCTGATTTTTCTCAGATTTTTAGGAGAAGAGAACAAATGAATTTCACCAAAATTGGCAAATATGGCCCAAACTTGCAGCAAGCACATTTTGAAAATTTTGAACTGTGCACCAATGGATCTTCCTGGATCTTGGTTGAGGGTCCTAAGGACTAGCCAGGGAAACTTGCCTGGAGGCAAAACTCAAAGGAAAACTAGTGGTTCCTTTGTAAATCTCTAAGGGCGAAAATAGGAGACAGAAAAGATTTTGATTAAAAAAATAAATGGAGATAAAATCATGGGGGAGTTAAACTTGCTGGATTTGAAGCTTGACTTGACACAAAGTGGGAAGATGGCCTTTGGGAGGGGATTGCAACTTAGGTCATGGCAAGAGATAATTTTTGAAAGGGGAAGGATCACCCCATAAGCCAGAGGGCTATTTATAAAAGAAAAGATTTTCAAAAACTTTCCCAATGAAAAACATTTGTGTTGAGTCAACACAAGATGAAAAACCCTCAAGACCAAAGATCAAGTTTTGGTCATAAAAGAAATTTTTTGAGAAGGAGAGTCTTTTAGAAAAAAAAATTAAATGACCTCCTTCTAATCAAATAAAGAATTTGATAAAACCAAACAAAATTTTTGGGTGTCACAACACCTACCCCCTTAGGAAAAATCTCGTCCCCGAGATTTCAGCTGATCCTCAAATAGGTGTGGGTATTCTGCCTGAAGAAAGTCCTCTCTTTCCCATGTTGCTTCATCCTCGGTGTGATTGCTCCACTGAACCTTGAAATTTTTTATTGTTTTCTGATGAGTTCTCCTTTCAGACTCCTCTAATATTTTTATTGGCCGCTCTCTGTAGGTCAGGTCTGGCTGCATGTCAATGCTCTCATGAGATACATGCTTTTCCGGGTTGTTCACACATTTCCTCAACTGTGAGACGTGGGACACGTTGTGGACGTCTGACAGCTCTTTTGGTAGGTCTAGCTGGTAGGCTACTGTGCCTCTTCGTGCAACCACACAGAAGGGTCCAATAAATCTTGGGGCTAGCTTTCCTTTAATTTGAACCGTGCAGGCCCCTCATAGGAGACACTTGTAGGTACACATATTCACCGGGTTCAAAGCTGACCTTACGATGTTTTCGATCGTAATAGCTCTTTTGTCGGCTTTGAGCTGTCTTGAGTCGGTCCCTGATTTGTCTAACTTTCTCCTCGGCTTCCTTGAGCATGCCTGGGCCGAAGATACGACTGTCACCTATTTCTGACCAATTTAATGGGGTACGACATCTCCGTCCGTACAATGCTTCGAAAGGTGCCATTTGTAGACTGGCTTGGTAATTGTTGTTGTATGCGAACTCGGCATATGGCAAGATTTCCTCCCAACTGGTTCCATAGGTGAGAACAGAGGCTCTCAGCATGTCCTCTAGGATTTGGTTCACGCGTTCAGTTTGTCCGTCAGTCTGGGGGTGGTACGCTGTACTGAATGCTAGTTGAGTTCTCAGAGCTTGTTGTAAATGATCCCAAAATCTAGAGACGAATTGAGTGCCCCGGTCGGATATTATGGTCTTTGGGACTCCATGCAGACAAACTATATGGGAAAGATAAAGCTTAGCAAGCTTATGAGTGGTGTAGGTTGTCTTTACGGGAATGAAATGTGCTACCTTGGTTAGTCTATCTGTGATGACCCATATGGCATCATTTCCGTGTTGTGACCGAGGTAGTCCGACGACAAAATCCATCCCAATTTCGTCCCATTTCCACTCAGGTATCCTGTTTGGCTGTAGCAGCCCTGCTGGTTTTTGGTGCTCGGCTTTAATGCGCTGACACGAATCACAACAAGCAACGAATGTGGCTATATCCCTTTTCATACCGTGCCACCAAAATCTTTCCTGAATGTCCTTGTAAATTTTGGTTCCTCCAGGGTGGATTGAATATGGGGCGGTGTGGCCTTCGGTTAGAATTTGTTGTTTGAGGTCCTCAACGTTTGGTACGCAAAGTCTGTCCCCGTACCATAACACTCCCTCATTGTCTACGACGAATTCCGAAGCCTTGCCGAGACTCATTTTTCTCTTTATACCTTCGATGCTGGGATGTCCATGCTGAGCTTTCTTAATCTGTTCCATTAGGGTGGTTTGTATCTCCAGATTTGATACGTTGCCCTCAGTGACTATCACCATGTTGAGTTTGGCGAACTCCTGCTGAAATTCAGGCCTCAAGTTCTGTAGACTGTCGTTGCCCGAGCTGGGGTTCCGACTAAGAGCGTCTGCCACTACATTCGCTTTTCCTGGATGGTAGTGAATGCCGACATCATAATCCTTGACTAATTCCAACCAGCGTCGTTGTCGTAAATTGAGTTCTGGTTGCGTGAAAATATATTTAAGGCTTTTATGATCCGTATATATTTCACAACGATTTCCCAGCAAAAAGTGCCGCCACTCTTTGAGTGCATGGATGACTGCTGCTAGCTCCATGTCATGAGTAGGATAATTTTCTTCATGCTTCCGTAGTTGCCTAGAAGCATATGCGACAACTTTGCCATCCTGCATCAATACGCACCCGTTGCCCTTCCGGGATGCATCACAATACACTTCAAAACTTTTGTGTATGTCTGGCACAACCAAAACTGGTGCTGTTGTTAATTTCCTTTTGAGTTCTTGGAAGCTTTTCTCGCACGCTTCAGTCCATACAAATTTCTTATCCTTCTTGAGTAACTGTGTCATTGGTTTTGCTATGGTAGAGAATCCCTCAATAAACCTTCGGTAATATCCAGCCATTCCTAGGAAACTTCGTACATCTGTTACGTTGGCTGGTGGTTTCCAGTCAAGTACGGCCTTGACTTTTTCTGGGTCTACGGCAACGCCTTCTTGGGTCAATACATGGCCTAGAAAACCAACCTGTCTTAACCAAAATTCACATTTGCTGAATTTGGCGTATAATTGATGTTTCCTTAATTCTCCCAGTACAATTCTGAGATGTTCAACATGTTCTTCCGGTGTCTTTGAGTATACCAGAATATCATCAATGAACACCACAACAAATTTGTCCATAAATTTCATAAACACTTTGTTCAGGAGGTGGACAAAATACGCGGGGGCGTTTGTCAGTCCAAACGGCATTACTGTAAATTCATACAATCCATATCTGGAGGTAAATGCCGTTTTAGGGATATCTTCTGTCCGTACCTTTAATTGATGATACCCCGATCTTAAATCAATTTTCGAGAAAACCTTGGCTTGTGCGAGCTGGTCAAATAAATCATTTATCCGTGGCATCGGATATTTGTTTTTGATGGTGACCATGTTGAGTGCCCGATAGTCTATACATAATCTCAGTGTCCCATCCTTTTTCTTGGCAAATAATACTGGTGAACCCCAAGGTGAGGAGCTGGCTCGTATAAATCCTATGTCCAGTAATCCTACGAGCCGGAGAAGGTGGGGACGCGGTGTGCCGTGGCGCCACATGCGCAGGCGAGTGCGTCACAGCCCGTCGCCTCCCTGTCTATCTTAGGGGTCTGGCTCTAGGGTTGCGTGCGTCCTATTGTTGGAAAAAAAGAATGTCCGCACTGCGCCTGTCAACAAAGTGCACTGCTAGTGTTAGCACGAGGCCGGGCAGGGGGGTCGGAGGGGGGTCGTGACCCCCCTCCCCACCCCTCCTGCGAGGCCCAGCCTGGAACGAGCCGG